>NW_028295047.1:0-165779 GCF_964341445.2 Mesoplodon mirus
AATAGCACATAAACTCTTGGCCTGAGGCTCTGCTTTCTGGGGAACCAAGGCTAAAAAACAGCTGGTAAACCACATCACATAATGGCAAAGAGGAAAGTCTAAAAAACAATTTGGAAGAAAGAAAGAATATCAAATAAGAAGAGCCATTAGACTGGTAGCAATCTTCTCATCAGTAACAATAGATGCCAGAAGATAGCTGAAAGCACTATCCTTAAAGTACTAATGGAAAAATCACTCTTAACCTAGAATAGAACATTTAACTAACCATATTAAAAAATGAAAGAGAGGACATTTTCAGACAAAGGCAGAAATTTCTACCTATAGACCCTCAATAGTAAAACTTCCAAGGAATAGGTTTCTTACTGAAGGGAATTAAACTCACCGTGAAGAAGTGGGATTAAAGAACAATACTGAGCAAAGAAAGTGATATACATGTAGATAAATCCAAGAAGGATTAACTGTTAAACACTGTGTAATTGTGTGACTAATTTGGGGGACAAGTCAAAAATAAAGTGCAATTCAATGGAATATTACTCAGCCATAAAAAGAAACGACATTGAGTTATTTGTAGTGAGGTGGATGGACCTAGAGTCTGTCATACAGAGTGAAGTAAGTCAGAAAGAGAAAAACAAATACCATATGCTAACACATATATATGGAATCTAAGGAAAAAAAAAGTCATGAAGAACCTAAGGGTAGGACGGGAATAAAGACACCTACTAGAGAATGGGCTTGAGGACACGGGGAGGGAGAAGGGTAAGCTGTGACAAAATGAGAGATTGGCATGGACATATATACACTACCAAACCTAAAATAGCTAGCTAGTGGGAAGTAGCTGCATAGCACAGGGAGATCAGCTCGGTGCTTTGTGACCACCTAGAGGGGTGGGATAGGGAGGGTGGGAGTGAGGGAGATGCAAGAGGGAAGAGGTATGGGAACATATGTATATGTATAACTGATTCACTTTGTTATAAAGCAGAAACTAATACACCATTGTAAAGCAATTATACTCCAATAAAGATGTTTAAAAAAAAAGAAAACTTTTTCTCTTAAGCTAGCAGCAATTGGGTAAGATACACCTTTGTAAACAAAGATGAAACATTTACTTTTTCTCCCTACCTGACCCTCCAGATTTGGGAAACTCTTGAGTATTCATCTCACGGCAATACAGTTAGTTATCTGCATAAGTGCAATAGATATCTGCTTTTCTTGTAACAGGACACAATAGGAAACTGATTATATTAACCAAGGCTTTGACTGGAATGTAATATTTGAGAATAATGTACATAGAATCAAATATGACCAGACAACTTTAAAAAATTAAGGGTGACTTTATGGAGCGAATAAAAAACCTTGAAAAGACAGCCTGGAACCTTGCTTACAGGGTTCCCAACAGCCTAATCAGGTGAGTAATGAACTTCTTGACCGGTGCAGTAATCTCAGGAGAATTGGGGAACCTCGAGAAGAGAAGAATTCACCTATATCTATAGGTATTGCAAGTGAAGTCAGATAGGAAGTCTTTGGTTTGGCTTCCTACCCTCGAGAGGCTTTTACAAGTTCAATCTGGGGAATTCCCTGGCGGTCCAGTAGTTAAGACTCCGTGCTTTCACTGCTGAGGGTGCAGGTTCGATCCCCAGTTGGCGTACTAAGATCCCACAAGCTGCGGGGCATAGCCAAAAAAAAAAAAAAGTTCAAAAGTTCAATCTGAGATTCCCTATGAAAAATTCCAGCAAAGCATGTTTAAAAGAGCTTATGTGGTCAATCACTATTCTTGCTGCACTTCTGTACAAAGTCAGGACAAGTTTTATTGAAATTAGACTTACTTTGCAAACAAATTAGTCTTATTTTGGTTTCTTTGTAAAAATGAGGGTGTAGAAATTTTTTAGAGAGAAAAAGTATGTTTCAGCAACACACCTTTGTGGATATTAGATTCTAGAGCTGTTTCTTGTCTTTGAGGTTTTATTATTTGCCTGTAAAGTGGACTGGATCTTTAATTCCTTCAGTTCCCTCAAATACCTGGCTACAACTCTCCAAACTAATATTTCTGATTTTCTCCCATCCTTAGATGGGAGAACAAGAGCTTTTTCCTGCACCCCTGCAAACAGAATGTGAATGACTTGATATAAACTTCAGAGAAATCACCACAATAGCTTGTTTAGACAATCGCCTTTGTGCCTGTTACTGCATGGGCCACTCAGACTGGTACACCCAGTACCCTCATCAGAGACATCCAAACTGCAAACCAGGAAAATCCATCAGATTCCCACTGTCTGTCTGCCCTCTCTCCATCTGAAGATGTTTCAAGCCTGATATCTAGATCTAGAGGTCTTCTTGACTGGCAGCTCTCAGGACTCAGACACTGGGTTCATAATTTGCTCCAACCATTAACCTTTGTTTTTCTTTTTCTTCCATAGAAACTCTCTATTCCATGGAAATCCTCTGATTAAATATCTGTTTCCTTGTTTATGCAATACAAGTCTAACTTTGGGAGCCCACCTGCATCATCCACCTCCTGAAATGAAACACAACTGTTAACTCAACTGACCTATGCTCAAGACTGAGACTGGGTCAACGAGATAGGCAGCAATCTATCAACTTAGCGTCTGGGTTGTGAAACTTATTTGAAGTTTCAAAGGTGGAACTTAAGGGGAGCAACATTTGCCACCCGAAAATATGCTACTTTGGCAGGAGGATTATTTTGAGCTATAAACAATCAAAACCCAACAGATTCAGGAAAAGCTCTTTACCTCTACCTCAAGTTCCTAAATTTACATTGGAAAGGGAGCCTATACAGGAAGAGAGCTATTACCAGAGATAACTTTTTACCTAAGAAACTTACCTGCATAATAGGATAACCATTGTTTTCTAAACATCTCCTCTGCATTCCTGTGAATGCCTTCCTTCCTTTTGTATCCCCAGACCCCTACCCCTTTCCTTAGCTCAGGATGTTATATAAGCTTCAATTACCTGGCTGCCTTTTGGGTCTCATATTTTATGGGACTCTCTTACATACGAAATTAAATTTGTCTTTCTCCTGTTAATCTGTATTATGTCTATTTGTTTATTAGACCAGCCAAAGAACTTAGAAGGATAGGAGGAAAGTTTTTCTACCCTTATAGCATCTTAGCCAAGAATCTAGAAGAGTAAAGGGAAAATTATTTTTCCTCCCATACAACACTACAACTTTTCTTATTTTCCCCAAAATGTACTCTTTACTGCTCGTGAATTTCCCCATGATTCAATCTAATTCAACCATCAACCATCGTATTTTGCTATGATCATGGAAATCTTCCATGATCTGGAAGAGCTGATCTACTGTCCTGTACTTCTAGTTACATTGAATACTTTGCAGAGTCAAGGCCAGCTGTTCTTCAGTATGTTATACTTTCAGGATTCATCAGAGTGTGTTCCCATGTTTAAATTCAGACAAAATATTTCTGGCAAGGACACCACGTAGGTAATATTGTGTAACTTTCTCTGCATTTCATTAATGCCAGGTCATATCATAGTGATTTATGAGAGGGCCACTGATTTCTCTGTTGTAAAGACATATTTTCCATTTGTAATTAATTCGTAATTTAAGGGATTGTAAAGACCCTGTTCTCCACATTTCTTTACCATATGGTTTCAGCCATTGACCCTTAACTGAAAATATTATGACATCAGGAGTTACAAAACAGTGAGTTTCTAATTCTGAAATTCTTTTTACATTTACTTGCTGAGATCATTTGGTATGATCTTAAATCCTATATTTAAGAGATCATTTCCTATCTTTTCTATCCCTCTCCTCTCTTTCCAAAATAATTATGAAATTTTCTTTACTCTTATTCATAGATATTTATTATTGTTTAATGTACTACCATCATTATTCTCTGTAATGCTCACACTGTACCAAATGTATTCATTGGGCCCAACTTCAAGGCAACTACTGAATTTTTTGGATATGGTCTCATCTGTGTTTGAGCGCTTCCTTGCTTTCTGGTTTACCCTGTACTTTCTCTGACCTTTCCTACAACAGGCCATATCTCCAAGGAATCCTGGTTCCTTTCAGCAAGGAATGATTTTTAAAAACCAAGATCTCAGTATTATTTATGCTCTTTGCTACTGGCAGGTCAAAATGTCAAAACCCTATCATCATGTATAACTCTCTCTTTTTCTTCCTAATTACTTTCTAGAGTTAGAATAGAATTGCTATAGTGAAGTACAGTTTCTTTAATGAATGACACAATGAAAAGAGGGTTATATATTCTTTTTTTTTTTTTTTTTTTTCTTTTTGCGGTATGCGGGCCTCTCACTGCTGTGGCCTCTCCCGTTGCGGAGCACAGGCTCCGGATGCGCAGGCCCAGCGGCCATGGCTCACGGGCCCAGCTGCTCCGCGGCATATGGGATCCTCCCAGACCGGGGCACGAACCCGTATCCCCTGCAGCGGCAGGCGGACTCTCAACCACTGCGCCACCAGGGAGGCCCGGGTTATATATTCTGATTATGCATTATTTTGTTTCTGTAGGACCTCTAATCTCCTCCATATACTTTTTTCTTTCTCTTCATCTTCAAAAGTCCAGGGGATGCTCATCCCTTCCAAGTTGCTCCCTTTCTCCCAGAAGCAGTGCCTTTCTATGACTGTTACCTCTGGTCCCACACTTTTAGGTCCCTTCCTTTGGATTCTTAGTACCCAGTGTTTTCTAATTCTTCTCGTCTCTTACTTGTTTTTGGTATTTTTCCACTCAGGGTAAGACCTCATTTTTCTAGGAGAAATTTATCTGCGTTCTGGCACCAGTTTTATCCTGCTGCATGCTCGTGATTTTCAGCAGTCTCATCTGAATCTCCCCTTCACCCTGGGCTTCAAAATGAGTTTTGTTGGTTTCAGATGTCTTCCTATTAGACATAAACCCAAGTTGTAGTATTCTCTGACTTCTATGCTTTTGGCATAAGTTTCTCATGGTTTTATTTTCTTTCCTTGTTGACCTCTATGGGTTCTAGAGCATGTGTGGAAAGATTAGGATTTAAGAAGCTGCTATCATCCTATAGAAACTCAGAGGTCAGAAACAATCATTGTACGCTTGGAATTATTTTTATGCTTTATTTAAATAAGCTTTGCCTTGCCTTCTGAGTTATTCATAAGGGGAAGCACTTTAAACACACATATAATACAATTTTATTATAAGATTAACAGTAACCTTAGGCTTAATTCCAGCAGGGCTTATGCCTCTGAACCAAGTTACCTGTCACTTTTGAGGTTTACTTGCACTGCTCTGAAAGTTTTAAAAACAGAAACACACAAAAAGTTAAAGAGCTTTTTCTTAACTTCTTTGGTCCAGCACTCCTGAATTAACTAAGAAAATAATCACTTGCTTATGTGCCTACTGACTAATGATGTGTTGGACATCAAAAATTAATTTTAATCTGTTTCTCATTTCTTTTCCTGTTTGGTCTGGTGTTTAGCTGGTTAGGCTGTCTGTAATCAGATGTTTGCATTCTTTTTAACTAAGAAACAGTGAATCAAGTTAGAATACAAAAAGGAAACAAATGACACTGGACCATTTAAAATTCCCAATAATACATTGTCAGTGTCCTCTTAAAATTTAATGAGTATGTTTTCCATTATGTCAGCCAGATCATTAATAATCAACTGCCTTTACCTCCAACTAGTATACAAGCTATAGTGACACTTCAGTGCTTGTTCAGAGAATCAAGGTTACCTTAATCCTGCTGTGGACCACAGACATATGGTTCCTTGGCTGGGAGGTGCTCTAAACAGATCATTGTAAAAGGAACAATGGGAACGTAAAGTTATAATATACTTTGTACCTACCTTTCCAAAGCTTACAGTCTTATGGGAAAGCAACATTTAAACAACAATACCAAAAATATGCAATTATAAATATCAACAGTTGTTTGACATAAAAAATGGGCTACTATGAGACACATAAATATAACACTGGTCATGATTTAGATGTGGGGTTAGCAATCTCTTTGAAGAAGGGAGAATTTCACCAGGTCCTACCAACAGGAATTAGGCAGAGGAAGGTACCAGGGGAAAACAGGTAAGCAGGAACGTAGATGACATGGCATGCATCCAAACTTAATCCTCCTTACTTTCTATCTCCTATTTGAGTGGCAAGAAGAGGCAGAAGAAGAAAAAAAGGACTGTCTAACAGAGTAGGTCATTGGTTTGCTTAATGTTCCAGCCATTTGAGTAAAAGAGAAAGAACTACTATGATAAACTAAAATTTAACACATCCAATTCCAAAAGTAAACAAGACATTCATTCTAACCAATTCCTAAATTATCCTTCTCCCTTCAGACGTGTTATGTGAGGGATTAGGAAAGGATCAGAAAGTGGACTTGAATCACTTCTCATGGAAGTAACATACCTGATTTCAAGTGTTTCAGCAAGAAACACTGCCTTTTCAGCCAGGCATAGCTCACCTCCCTGATCCCTCTGTAATGTATCTACAGTCATATCCACTTCTCTTACCTGTCCCACTAAAGGAAGTATTCTTCCTCATGTCTGTGACAATCCTTCCATCTGTGCTCTGGATTCCATATGCTTTCATTTCTTCAATCAGCATAATTCATCTGATTTATATATCATTATCTGCTTCCTATCTACTGGTTCTTTCCTCTTCAGAATTTAAGAAAATATTCATTTAAGCCACTCAAATCTTCAAAAGCAACTCTCCATCTATTCTGCATCTACCTCACCCTGCCAGAAATCTTACTATTCCTTTCATGTCCCTCATACTTTAGTTCTTTTGAAATGTCATCTAAATTCTCTACCTCTACGTTTTTTGGTTTTTGTTTTTAATAAATTTATTTATTTATTTATTTATTTATAGCTGTGTTGGGTCTTCGTTTCTGTGTGAGGGCTTTCTCTAGTTGTGGCAAGCGGGGGCCATTCTTCATTGCGGCGCGTGGGCCTCTCACTATCGCGGCCTCTCTTGTCGCGGAGCACAGGCTCCAGACGCGCAGGCTCAGTAGTTGTGCCTCACGGGCCCAGTTGCTCCGCGGCATGTGGGATCTTCCCAGACCAGGGCTCGAACCTGTGCCCCTGCACTGGCAGGCAGATTCTCAACCACTGCACCACCAGGGAAGCCCCTCTACCTCTACTTTTTAATCCCCATGCACTTCCCAACCCACTGGAATTTAGCTTCTCTAGTCACTCCACTAGAAGGAATTACTAAAATCACCAAAACTTCCAATTTGTCAAAGCCAATTGAAAATTTTTGGAAACCATCTACATTACTTCTGAAACCTACTATACTGATTGCCACCCTCCATTTCTCTGAAATTTCTTCCTCCTTTGATTTCTATGACTCCTCTCCAGATGTCCCTTGCTTATTTTTCCTGCTGCAATGTCTACTTTTGATGTTTTCCAGAGCTTCCTTCTCAAAGCTTTTTAAATGTCAATATAAAAGAAATATTGTTCTGTGAGCATTCCCAATAATTTCCTATAAAAGAGGTTCTGATTCTTCTTTATTAGTGTTTTTGCTGATATCCATTCTCTGAAAGGGTTTGAACATTCACAGCCTAGTTCTTTGAGTTGCATGGGACATAAAATTAGGGGAAGAGGAACAGTTAAACAATTAAAAGAAATATATTATTGCTTAAAGAAAAGATATTTTGTCAGAGTTTTTAAAAAGAACTGTAGAGAGGGTTGGGGTTCTACTGAAGAGTTTGGAATAGATAGCTGAGAAATTTTATGGGTGAAAGGAAGTATAAGAGAAGGAAAATGGCATTTTAATAAGGGTTTCTCTAAACTCCATATATCTTTGCTAATGTTTTATAAACAATTAAATAACTCCAATTATTTTGAAGTTCATTTAGTTTATGGTCTGTTTCTTATACTAAAATGCCACTCTCAGACTAGAATATATGTTTCATGTGTTCAAGTGAGTTATCTTCAGATTAAAATATAGTGATGATATGGGTGTTTTATTTTGTGAAAATTCATTGAGCTATGCACTTATGATTCATAATTTTTCTAACTATACTTCAAAAATTTACCAATTTTTCTCATGCTGACTCTCTTACAAATCTAAATGTAAGCTCCAGACACACATTTTCAACCACTTACCAGATACCTCCATTACAAAGCATGATAGGCAACTTAAGACAAGGTGTTCAACTGAAAAACCTCTTCCTACTTTTTTTTCCTATTTCTGTAAGCAGAACCACAGTAGAGCCAGTTTTTCAAAACAGATTTTCCTTCTCCATATAATAAAGGTCCTGAGTCAGGGACAATCTACATCCATGCCCTCTTCTCCATAGGCACAGGTACCATCTTAGTTGGTTCATGCAATATTTCTAACCTATATACTGGTCTCAGTGAGGGCAGTTATGCATCCCACTATCCATTCATCTCAGTTATTCTGCAGGGATCCTGTTAAAGAAAATCTAAATATATACCTGTCCCTTCAGTCTCTTTAGCAGAGCATAATAGCAGCCAACATTCATATAGCATTTGTTATATGATAGAGGCTACTGTAAAATCTTTGCAGCTATTAACTGATTTAACCCCTAAATAACTTTATAAGGAAAATATTATTATTATCTCAATTATACAGATATAAATCTGAGGCACAAAAAGGTAACAGTGGGCAGAACTTGGATTTGAACTAAGGCTACACAACTTCTGAAACACATTACCTAACTTTATTGTGGTAACCACTTCACAATATATATGTATGTCACATAATCACATTGTACACTTTAAATTTACATAATGTTTTTGGTCAATTATACCTCAATAAAAGAAACTCTGCTTTAGCCAGCTCTCAAGATCTGGTACTTTCTGTTCTTTCTGATTTTCCTTTCATTGACTTTCTTTAAATTACCTGAAAGTATCATAGGTTTTATGTCTCTGAGATCTTTCACATTCTTTTCCATTCACCTGGGATACTCTCTCCATGGTCATGTCCACACCAACCTTGTGTATCTGATTAATTCCTCTTTCAAGAAGAAAAGTATATTACCTTCTCTAAAACATTCCCCTGACATCCTTATCTTTATCTTATGAGATGACTAGGATATCTGTACCACTGCATTTGTTACCTGCTATTATAGTTTTTTCTTTGCTTATTTGTTATCCTCATTAAGAAAAAGATTATGAGGCTAATCACTGTTTAACAACAGTAATTTATACATTATACGGTACAAAATGAACACACGAACTATTTATTTACTAAACTGATGAATACAGATCCAGAGAAACTACATTTATGAGAGTGATTGATTGCAAAATGAGAACGCTGCTTTGATGATAATTTTTTTCTTATGGAGATTATATGAACTAATATATTTAGAACATTTTTAAAGTATCTGGCAGATAGCATGAGCTCAAAAAACTATAGTAAAAATAATAGTAATATAATAATTATAATAACTTTGAAATAGACCTCTAGGATTCCAAAATCTACTTTGCTTTCTGACCCCACCTTTGCAAAACAGATTTATAGAAAGAAAATGAGAAAGAAGAAAATTAGGAGTAGGTAGGGTAGAGGTGGGAAAGAAAAGTCTAGGAAATTTGCAATAGGGATAACTCTAAGTATAAGCAACACAACGAGGATAAAGTTTTGAATAATGAATGCAAGATATAAGAAGAAAGCTTAAATATGGAAATTTAATATTCAACCCAGAAGTTGTATCTAAAACCCCTTGCATGTAGTGAGCAAAATATACATTTAACTAACTGAATGGTTGATTGTAATTAAATACTGAACTCTTTAGCAGATAACCTGAATCCTGGTTCTTTCGACAGTGAGGTTTGAGAAAAACAGGGTCTTCTTACAGTCTTCTAAATAAGGCTAAATAAGCAATAACACAAACGCTTCTCTCTCCCCCCCACCCTTTGTGTGTGTGTGTGCGCACGTGCGCGTGCGCATACATGTGTGTGTACCCAGAGATTTTTGTCAAAGCCATTTGTTGCTAAGCAAAAGATCAAGAAAGGGATTGTTGAGGGGCTTCCCTGGTGGCGCAGTGGTTGAGAGTCCGCCTGCCGATGCAGGGGACACGGGTTCGTGCCCCGGTCTGGGAAGATCCCACATGCCGCGGAGCGGCTGGGCCCGTGGGCCGTGGCCGCTGAGCCTGCGCGTCCGGAGCCTGTGCTCCACAGGGGGAGAGGCCACAGCAGTGAGAGGCCCGCATACCGCAAAAAAAAAAAAAAAAAAAAAAAAAAAAGAAAGGGATTGTTGAAACTCATCTTTAAATGCTTAATACCTATATTCTCATCCCTGAACGTGCATATTTACCTCTTCTCTTAATAAGCAAGCACTTGAGTGCAGGTCATTTTGCTCTAGATACACTATTCAGCACTGAGGAAGGGGGAAGCTTTCTGTGGAAGACAAGGAAAGATGCTGGTTATTTGGAAACTTTTCTTCTGGCACCTCTTTACCTAGTTGGATATTCCATGATCACTCTGACACAATCTAGCCAACTTTAGACTTCATCATACTCTCTCTTTCCAGCAACCAAAGCATCCACAGCAGTTTCCCAGGTCTGTCCAACGTGAGGGACATCAGCCACTCTGAAAGGCAGTTCCAGGGACACAAAAAGTATCACAAAAAGAAAAGTTTCTTGATGATAAAGACTACTGAGGTCCAGATTTTTCTTTCTTTCTTTCAATACTTAAAAAATTTTATTGAGGTATAATTGATATAACATTATATTAATTTCAAGTGTACAACATAATGATTTGATATTTGTATATATTGTGAAATGATCATCCCAAAAAGTCTAGCTAACATCCACCACCATACATAGTTACAAAAGTTTTTTTTCTTGTGATGAGGACTTTTAATTGGTAATTTTATTTTAATTGAATTAAAGACTATTTGAACAAGTACAAAGTTTATCCTGTTAAAGATCTCACCTTCAAGAAGAACACAAATGGAGCAGTGAAAAGGAAAAAGAATAGGAAGTTCGGTCAAATAAATCTAAGAAATTAGGGGTAACAGAGGCACGGAGCAGAATTTCCCTCATATTAGATGCTAGGGGCTCAAAGAGGAACAACTCCACCAATGCTGTATCACTTCCAGTTCTTTGTAAAAAATAAGTAAATACATACATACATACAAATACAAACAACAGAATTTATTAGTATTGTGTCATTTATCCTAAAGATATTTAGAAATTCTTTTAGAAAATAAACTATTAATTGTTTAAATTGAAATCTGAGCTTTACCCGAGCCCACACATCTTGTTGTCGCCTTGTATCTATGGATTACATACATAGCATGTGTTGTGAGAAATTTCAAATAATTTATTTATAAAGTCATAGTTTTAAAAACTCAATTAAATGCCACTAATAAAAATTACCAATTTCAGAAAGGCAATCTGGGAATGTAAGTGCAAAATTCTTGTCATAAGACATTAAAGTAGAAAAAAATATATGATTCCATCTTAAAGAAGTATTCTATCTTATTTGATGAATTTGTTCAAGCACAGATTTAGGTTAAAATAAGAAAAATGACATTAGAATAATATTAGGAAGATCCTAAGAATTTCCTTATTTTATTTTCTCTTATTTGTATTTTTCTCTGTATGTGTGTATATACTCAATATATATGTACTCATATGCCCTGTTGTAATTCTCTGTCATATATATATATATATATAAAATTCTCTGTCCTATATATATCCTAGTAGATGGAAAAAACCAAAACAACCAATATGAAATAAGAATTTTTAAAAAGCCATCACAAAATATAACATAAATTTGAAATGAACCATGCCTTATCACAGAAACAAAATGTACAGATCGGAAAACAAGTCTATAAGATTGTGCAAGTATGATATTCAAATTGTCCATTATCTTTTGTATTAAAGAAGAAAATGGATTCTATGCCATCTCATGGCAAATCTAAGGGCTGTTTACCATCAAGTCCAAATCTCATCTGTTTTCAATTTCACAGTTCCAAAAAGCTCTAGAAAAAAATATCTAAATGACTATGAATGCTCATAACACTTCTCAAACCACTTTTCATACTCCTAAATTATCAAATCAATGCAAATCAGTGCTATTAATGCTACCCACTCCTTGGAATTTTAACCAAAATAATGTAAATATAATCTGTTAAAGCTCCTAGGAGAAAAAGATTTTATTTTCCCCATAAGTCAGTGAAGCCATTGCAAATAGAAGCAATACTGGGACCTAATATGACCAATGAGCAGAGTATACACAGTGTTGACTAGTCCACAAGTCTCCATTTACTTAGCAGTAAATCAGTGTAATCTACACTGTAATCCATGGTGTTGCTGCAGTCACAGTAAAGACTGAAAGGCCAGCTTTGTTCCTTTTGCTAGATCCCTTAATTAGAAGATGAAATATAGCGCTTTAATGGTCCAGTAAAAGAATTAAGAGATCAAATTTAAATTGCTCCATGATCAATTTTGAATGTTTTTTTTGCTGTTATTTATTTATTTTTGGTACGCGGGCCTCTCACTGTTGTGGCCTCTCCGGTTGCAGAGCACAGGCTCCGGACGCGCAGGCTCAGAGGCCATGGCTCATGGGCACAGCCGCTCCGTGGCATGTGGGATCTTCCCGGACCAGGGCTCGAACCTGCATCCCTTGCATTCGCAGGCAGATTCTTAACCACTGCGCCACCAGGGAAGCCCCTTGAATGTTTTATATATAGAATTCTTTAAGGGAATAAAAGCTGCATAGTACTTTGACACAGAACACATTCACTTGGATTCAGCAAAAATTTGAGATCGTATTATATGAAAGGAATTGGGCTAAGTACTGTGGAAGTGAACTAATAAAAAGGTAAGAAATCTTGCCTACAAAGAGCTCATGGAATAGTATATTAGAAAAGTATACATAAAATGACTCTAGAGCAAAGTTTAATGGGATAAGGACTATGGAAGAATTTCAAATTGCTAATATAGGCAGATGACGGAAATGCTTCTTTTGCCTCCTGAGAATGCAAAACGATTCATGAAGGAGAAGGTGGTACTTGAAGGATCCTTCAAAGACTGAAGACTCTTTGACAGAGGTAGAGGAAAGAGCCATGTAAAAAGGTTCATTGTAAAGGTAAAATTACTAAAAGGTACAGGGGTTTTCAGGACATAGTGAGTCATTCTCTATGTCCAGATTATCATGGAGAAAAAATGAAAAACAATGCTTGTAAGGCAGATGGCACATCACCATATTTAGAAAATGATCATTCATTGTTTAGAGGGTAATAAGAAAGCAATATAATTCAAGGAAGAAATGGATGCAGTCAGAATCAACCTCAAGATTATTCTCACGTTAGCACTTATGGAATGATGATATGAAAAGCAGACCCATTCCCCAGCAAAACAATCATAGCTGGTGAAAATGATTTTTTTTAAAACCACTTAAAGCCTCTACTCATAGGGCAGAGGCTTATAACAATAGAATATACTCTGAAAGTAGCATTACCTTGCTGAAAGAAATTAAACACCTAAAGAAATGGAAAGACATCTTGGATCAGAAGACTGCATATTGTTGAGGGAGAAATATTCCTCAAATTTATCTACACCTTAAACACAATCCTTATCAAAATTCCAGTTAGCTTTTTTGCACAATTTGACACATTGACCCTAAATTCATATGGACATTCAAGGGACCCAGACTAGCAAAAACAATCTTGAAAAGAATGGAGGACTCACACTTCCATACGTCAAAACTTAAAACAAGGCTACAATCATCGAGAGAGTTTGGTACTGGCATAAGGCTAGACATATAGATCAGTGGAATATAATGGAGAGCCCAGAAATAAATCTTCACATTTACATTTCATTGATTTTCAACAGCACTGCTAAGATAATTCAATGGGGGAAAGAATAGTCTTTACAACAAATGCAGCTGAGATGACTGAATATTCATATTCAAAAGAATGAAGTTGTTGGGCCTCCCCGGTGGCGCAGTGGTTGAGAGTCCACCTGCCGATGCAGGGGATACGGGTTCGTGCCCCGGTCTGGGAGGATCCCATATGCCGCGGAGCGGCTGGGCCCGTGAGCCATGGCCGCTGGGCCTGCGCATCCGGAGCCTGTGCTCCGCAACGGGGGAGGCCACAACAGTGAGAGGCCCGCATACCGCAAAAAAAAAAAAAAAAGAATGAAGTTGGACCCATCTCTCATATCATATCATAGAAAAAAATTAACTCAAAATGGAAATGTAAGAGCTAAAGCTATTAAACTCTTAGGGGTAAATCTCTGTGACCTTGGATTAGGCAGTAACTTTTTAAATATGATACCAAAATCATAGCACAAGCAACAAAAGAAAAAAAATAGATAAATCAAACTTGATAAAAATTTTTTTAAAAAGACTTTTGTGCTTCAAAGGACACCATCAGGAAAATGAAAAGACAATCCACAGAATGGGAGAAGATATTGGCAAAGCATATATATAATAAAGGGCCTGTAATCTAGAATATATAAAGAACTCTTACAGATCAATAATCGACAAATAATCCAATTATAAATGGGCAAAATATCTGAATAAACATTTCTCTGAAGAAGATATACAATGGTCTGTAAATTCATGAAAAAATGCTTAATGTCATTAACCATCAGAGAAATGCAAATTGAAACAACAACGAGATACCACTTCACACACCCTGACATGGCTATCATCAAAAAGACATAACAACAAGTGTTGGTGAGGATGTGAAGAAATTAGAACCTTCATATACTGCTATTGGGAATGTAAAATGGTACAGCTGCTTTGAAATAATCTCACAGTTCCTCTAAAAGTTAAACATACAGTTACCACCATATGACCCAGAAATTCCATTCCTGGGTATATACCTAAAAGAACTGAAAATGTATGTCACATAAAAAAAGTATATGCAAATGTTTATAGCAGCCTTATTCACAGTAGAAAAAATAAAATATTGTATATCTATGCAATGGAATACTATTTAGCAATAAAACGAAATGAAGTATTGATATATGCTACAACATGGATGAGCCTTGAAAACATCATGCTAAGTGAAATAAACCAGCCACAAAAGACCACATATTCTATGTAATCATTTATATGAGATGTCCAGAATGGCAAATCTATGGACAAAAAGTAGATTTGTGGTTGCCAAGGGCTGAGGGAGATGGGGGTAAAAGGTAGTGGCTACTAATAGATATAGTGTTTCTTCTGGGGATGATGACAATATTCTAAAATTGACTGTTGTGATAGCTGCACAACTGAGTGAACGTACTAAAAGCCATTGAATTGTTCACTTTAAATGGGTTAATTGTATGGTACGTGAATCATAATCAAAGTAAAGCTGTTATTTAAAACACAGAAGAGTAATATTCTACCATCAGTGTAGAAAGTGGAGGGTACAAACCTGACGTAAGAGAGAGCATGAGAATGGTATTTTTTTTGTGGTGAGACACACTGAAAATCTGATCCAGGAAAATGAAGGAAAACTAACATGTATCAGACTTATATTTCTGAAAAGATAAAAGGTGTTTCCTCTTTAAGAAATCAGAAATGAGTCTGTACTTTTTTATTTTTCCCTATATAAAGTACATTATTACAGGAAAGAATCAGTGCCTCTCATGATAGTTGAATGCTGAACTTCATCTTTTAACACTTTAATTTCTAAAATTCACAAAGTTTTGGTCTGTGATTAGTCACATTATGCTTTCAATGTTATAATGGCTGATACTTTTCTCCTATATACTTAAACTTTACACAACACAGCTTCTTGGTTGTGTTTCCATTTGCTAGGTCAGAAATGAATCTACAATTTCACAGTCATGTTCTTTTCATGTGATTATTCAAGTAATAAAATATGAAGTTTCTTGATATTTCAGGAAGAACAAACCTTGCATGCTTCCACAGTGAAAACTAAGGGCAAAATTAGATGAAATTGAAGTTCAGAGAAGATGAACATAATGATGCATGCCTGGAATGATTTATAAAGAAATATTAAACAAGGGAGACGAAATTTGGAAAACTTGGAAAAGCAGATGACTAAGTAGAAACATCATTATATACAAATATTTGATCATATCAAAAGAGAGAGAAGTGACACATAGAAGCCAAGCATATAGAGAATTAACAATGTCATGTTGATAAAAAAATGGAAATTCAAAATGAAAACGAAAAGAGGAAGCTAGTATAATAATCTGATATTGAAAAGGTTTCCTAGACAACAAGGTGTCAAAAATGTTTTTATTGTGCGTTGGTATAAAAAACCAAAATTATAGGGCCTCCCTGGTGGCGCAGTGGTTGAGAGTCCGCCTGCCGATGCAGGGGATACGGGTTCGTGCCCCGGTCTGGGAGGATCCCATATGCCGCGGAGCGGCTGGGCCCGTGAGCCATGGCCGCTGGGCCTGCGCATCCGGAGCCTGTGCTCCGCAACGGGAGAGGCCACAACAGTGAGAGGCCCGCATACCGCAAAAAGAAAAAAAAAAAAAAAAAAAAAAAAAAACCAAAATTATGGTAACAATTACCTTTAAGATACAACATTAACATGCTCCCTAATACTTCAAGAAGCAAAACATGGGGCAACTGAGCAAACAGATGGGATCCTACATCGATAATCACTTTTCAGAAATATGGCTTTGAGAGATGTTAAACAACCTCAGCAGGCTCCTTTTCAATAGCCTTATCTCCTGATATTGACTTCCATGGCCAGAGTAGGATGGATAATTGGAAGACTCTGATTTTCATACAGTAATGTAATCTCTTTCATTTGAGTGAAGTGAGCTCTGAAAGCATTACTTGGAACACATGATGCTGATTCATTACATTTCACTTGATAATTGTAATAATGGGTGTGTGTAATTTTAATTGTACATCTCTCATCATATGGAAAAAGTATATGCCATATCACAAAGTGGGGAGATAGTGAACTTTCAAAGGTATCTGATTATCAGATGTTTTCCTAACTGGCCATTAACTGTAGGCAATTTGCTAATCATCTTTTCTTCTTTAAATGAAAATGTCACGTTGTCCTTGACCTTAAGTGGAGATGTCCTGCCTGTGATTCATACTGCAGGGAATAATAATAATAATAACAGTTACACACAATGGTCACTAGACTAAACCAAGTTCCCATTGAATCACGGTCACCTAAATTTTTATTCCTTTGCTTCATACTTCAGCTTCTGACACACCAATCTTAGGTCATCCTGGTTGTACTGACACATTTAATTCTATTTCACTGATTTGCAATCTTAACCTGCCCCACTCAAAACTTACTCCAAAAGAATGTACTTCAAGGATGAAGTTTGAACAAAATCTTTGAAATAATTCATATGACAAAATTTATTTCATCTGGCAAAGAATTGGTAGAAATTTTATTATAGGAAAACATAATGTTTGTATCTTTAATTGCAATAGTTTGAGGATACAGCACACTGTGACACAAAATGGGAACTTAACAAACATGTGTTGAGCAAACAAATGAAGAAAAAATGGATTTTAAGAAAAGATACGAGTTGCAGCCATGGTTGAAGAAGTATATCTAATATGTAATTTGTGTATTGGAGTATTACTGGCTATGGCAAAAGAAGAGCTATGCTGCATCAAACTTGTAAAACACCTAATGTTGTATGCTAAGGAGTTTGGTATTTATTTCATGGATTTTAAACTAGATAAATTTCATGAGTATTGGGGGAAAAGGAAAATAGAATGGGATGGATGTTAAGCGAGAACTCGGTTTCAATGATGTGAGTGTGAGCTACAATTTCTAAGGATGGAGATCAGTAAGAATGTAATAAGGTACAGATCTTCCTCAACTTATGATTGGGTAATATCCTGAGAAATCCATTGTAACTTGAAAATATCATATATTGAAAATGCATTTCATAGACCTAACCTACCAAACCACATAGTTTGTTAGCCTACCTTAAACAGGCTTGGAACACTTACACTAGCCTACATTTGGGCAAAATAATCTAACAAAAAGCCTATTTTTAATAAAGAGTTAAATATCTCATGTAATTTATTGAATACCGCACTGAAAGTGAAAAACAGAATGGTTAATGGGTACAGAATGGCTTTATGTGTACCAGTTGTTCCCATTCATGATAGCGTGGCTGACTCGGAGCTGCAGCTCACTCCTGCTGCCCAGCATCACGAAAGAGTATCATACCACATATCGCTAGCCTGGGAAAAGATAAAATTCAAAATCTGAAGTATGGTTTCTACTGAATGTGTATTACTTCCACACCATCACAAAGTCGAACCACGGTAAGTCAGGGACTGACGATATTTGATGATTTGGAAGTCATTGGTGACTTTTGAGAAGGTAGATTGACAAATAGGTGGAGACAAAGCAAGAAAAAGTCAATTACATTTTCTGTTCTGGCCAAAATAGAGTAACAGGGATCAGAGTTACCCTCTGGAACACCTAAAAAAAGAAGGGTAGGGAAATAAGACAACAGTTTGCAAGACACTGGACATCAAGGAGCAGAGACTCATTCCTGAGAGACAGGAAATAAATGATGTGAGCCTTATGGTTGCTTCATGTTACCTGAGTTTCCAGGCCACAGCTCAGGGAGGGGGATCCCAGGCAGAGACCAGCAGTCTCACTAAATAAAGGAGAAAGGGCTGAGAGACTCTACAGAACACGGTGGGTAGACTTTTCAAGACAGAGTACCAGAGAGGAGAACGATTCACAGAGAGGCAACTCCAGAATCTTGCACCTAACTGTTCAGCTGTTTACTGTTCACTGATTGGCAATCTTAACTGTTCAGCTGATTACTGTTCAGCTGATTACTGATCAGCTTATGTGTGTGAGTACATTACTAGAGGGCAGGAAAGGAACCACTTAAATGGACTATAGAAAAGAGTGCCTAGTATTCATATAGGGCCTGAGATACTGACTTTTCCTATCAGCCAGACTTTAAAGCCTCAAGATTAACAGGGCAATGGACAATATACATAGAAAGGTCTTGCCTCGGTGGTTGGGAATATTTAACCATATATTATAAAAGAACAATACAGGAACATTATTTAGCCATATAATATAACAGGAGACTTCTATATTTCTTTCTACCAAATCTTTAAAAGGACCTAAAAGGATCAAACCATTTCCAAGCACCTTAACAGTATCCCAGAAAAAAAGGTAAAAAATATTTGTAAAAATAAAAAGTTATCCAGCACCCAAAAAGGTAAAATTTACAATGGCTGGCATCCAATAATCAATTATCAAGGAAGCAAAGAGGCAGTAATCGTCCTTGTAATGAAGAAATGAAGCAATCAAAGCCAACTCATAATCGACACACATGTTAGAATTAGCAGAAATGACCATAGAACAATTCTTATTACTATACTCAAAAGGTTCAAAAAGTTAAGTTAGAGACATGGAATATATTTTTTAAAGTCCTAAATCAAACTGCTAGAAATGAAAAATGCAAAGTGTAAGATAATTTAAAAAACACACATTGAATGGCATCCATGACATTATTAGACACTGCAGATTAGTGAACTTGAAGACTAAGCAAGAAATATTAACCAAAATAAAACACAAAGAAAAGATTTTTCAAAATGAGCAGAGCATCAGTAAACTGTTTGAAGAAAACTTCAAACAATCTAATGTATATATATATAAAAAATTGGAGTCTCAAAGGAGAGGAGAGAGAAGGCAAGACAGAAAACATGTTTGACGAAATAACGGCAACTTTTCCCCGATTTTAATGGAAACTATGTCCCCAAATCCAAGAACTTCAACAAACTTCAAGCACAAGAAACATAAAAAAAAAAAGGACAAGTCATATCGCAAACAAATTGTTCAAAAACCGTGATAAACAGAAAAATTTTAAAGCAGCCAGAGGGAAAAAAGACACATTACATACAAAGAAACAAAAATCAGGATGAAATCAGACCTCTTATCTGAATAATGCAACTGAGAAAAAGTAGACAGCCTCCTTAAAGAAAGAAAAAAAATTGGTAAACTTAGAATTCTATGTACAGTGAAAACATCTCTTTAAACCAAGGCAAAATAGGGATTTTTTTCAGTCATACGAAAGATGAACAAATTCATTACCAGCAGACATAAAGTACCCCCAAAAGAGTTGAATAATTTCATTTAGGCAGAAGGAAAATTATACCAGATGGAAATAAGTATCTAAAGGAATAAAGAGTAGTGAAATTGATAACTACATGGGTAAATAAGATTTCCTATATATTAAAATCATTGGTGATTCAGTATTTAAAGAAAGGTATTTTTTTAGGTAGTATGGAATTTGTAAGATACATAAGAGCAAAATGGATGTCAACAGTAGAACAAAATTGGGAGGAGAACTCAATCAAATAGAAGACAGAAAAAATAGAGATAAATCAATGAAGGTAAAAGCTGATTCTTTAAGAAGACCAATAAAGTATATTAACCTCAAGCCAGTCTAATTAGTAAAAAAAAAAAAGACTGCTAAAATCAGCAACGAAAGAGGTGACATCACTCTACAGATTCCACAGCTATCTAAAGGATAACAAGAAGTAACATGTATACTTTGACTATAATTTTGACAAGATAGATGAAATAGATATATTCCTTGAAATACACAAACTAATAAAGTTCATTCAAGAATAAAGACAATGTGAATATACCTATATCTATTAAAGAAGTTGAATTTTGCTTCAGATTCATCAATATTTTATCAACTATGAGACCAACATTCATATATACTCCTCTCATATATTTGTAGTGTTATGAACATTACACTGTTGTATCAATTACTGGTGAAAATGAAGCCGTAAGTAAAAGCAGAATTACTCTTAAAAAAAATGATGTAGTTGGGCTTCCCTGGTGGCACAGTGGTTGAGAGACCGCCTGCCAATGCAGGGGACGCGGGTTCGTGCCACAGTCTGGGAAAATCCCACATGCCGCGGAGCAGCTGGGCCCGTGAGCCATGGCCGCTGAGCCTGCGTGTCTGGAGCCTGCGCTCTGCAATGGGAGAGGCCACAACAGTGAGAGGTCCATGTACCGCAAAAAAAAAAAAAAAGATCTTGTTAAGTCACTACAGCATGGGAGGAATCTCAAAATAATAGTGTTGAGTAAAAAGAGAATTGTATAGCTCCACTTATATTAAGAGTGTAATGAAATAATTATGACAATTATTTTGTTCACCAAAAATTTAAACCTATGGTCAAAACAATGTTAACTCTCCTTAATAATGAAATTATTAACTCCCCTTTTACAATTCCATCAAGCCCCCAAAACCAGACTGAATACTACTTACTTAAATTGTAGGTAAAACTTGAGTTATGCCATTTTACCTTATCTCCCAACTAAATATAATTTTTAAATTTTACAATATTCATAAAAATTCACCACAAAGGAATATTTCCATATCCTATGTCACAGATACAGAACAGCAGGGTGCTTCAACTCCCTGGCAAATGTAGTTTGCAAAATAGACATCTGTGATCAAAACTACACAGCAACATCAAATATCCTCAGAAATCTATTCATATGCTTTGCATTTCATGAATAGCAATTTAAAATTCACTCATTAAGAAATCAAGCAACTCCTTTACATTTCCAAAATAACAGCTAAAACTGTCTGGGACAGGAAAATTTGTAGCTAGAAAAATTCATAGTGCAGACCTAAAGTGTACTTCTGTTTCCATTAATGAAGGAATTCATCTATAAATGGAAGTATATGTATATATTTCATCCTTATAGGAGAGGATATCTGTTTATGTGCAAATATTCTATTTCAAATGAAGTTTGCCTGTGAGCATCGTGTGCCTGAAGAACCAGGTCCTTTCTATGTAGTTTTGGAAGCCAAAGCCTAGAATTACTCTCTAATCTAAAATTTCTCACCACAACCTTAAGTCCATATCACTGCTGTATCTTATTTATGCAATGATTTCCAAATTAGTCTCTCTTCTTAAGTATATTTTTATAAAATGCAAATCTGGTCAAATTCATATGCTTGTTAATTCTCCAGGCTCATCTAAACTTACCTATACACATAAACACATCTCTCTCACACACACACAGCCACACAAACACACTCTTACATTCCAGATTCCAGTCAACATGTCCTTTTCATACCTCTATGTCTTTGTACATGAGCTTCCCTATTGTTAGGGTTTCACTCAGGCCACTGTGATCTTGTTTCAATGCTCTCTCCTTCGAGGCCAATTTTATGATTGGTTTTATTAAGATCTTATGTTTTTAGACAAGGACCCTCATTTGCCAGTTGCCTTCTACTGAAGAATTCATTCTAATACTCCAGACAAATGAGTAACTAACGCCTTCAAAATCTAGGAAATTGAGGCTTCCCGGGTGGCGCAGTGGTTGAGAGTCCGCCTGCCGATGCAGGGGACACGGGTTCATGCCCCGGTCCGGGAAGATCCCACATGCCGCGGAGCAGCTGGGCCCGTGAGCCATGGCCGCTGAGACTGCGCGTCGGGAGCCTGCGCTCCGCAATGGGAGAGGCCACAACAGTGAGAGGACCGCGTACCCCCCCCCCCAAAAAATCTAGGAAATTGAAAAACTTATTTACTCACACATCAAAGAGGCCAATATTATGCCCTCTGGCTCAGCATTATCTGGTTTCTGTGGCTCTTCATTCAAGCCTCTGACTTTGTGAAGCAGCTTTCACCCTTACACTATTCCATCCCATAAAATCTGCTTTTCCACATTTTGGTTACGTGACCTTGCATTTCACAGAACACATTTACTCAACTATAAAGTGGAAACCATATCATCAAACTCAAACTTTGGTGAGAATTAAATGATCACTTTACATAAGTCCCTAATATTACAAGCATCACAGAATGATACTCAGCAAATATTTGTAGAAGAGTAGGAGGGAGAGAGGAAGGAAGGAGAGTTCCAAAAAGGTACAGAGAACCCAAGAAAAAAAAGCTTTAATGGGGTTTATCTTGTGTGATAGCCTTCAATTAAAGCTCAGTCAATCTTATCTATTAAGATGAAAAAAATGTATTTGCAAAATGAGAGTCACTAGAAAAGCTTCCTATTGCTTATTGGTGGTGGCTACTTCCAGTGAAATAAACTTTCCTTGGAGAAATTATGTGGTTTTTTCCATTGCTGTAATTACCTGTATTGGTATAAGTTGTCATATAGAAATAAACAGGAGCAATGTTTGATCTCTTTGGATTTTTTTTTTTAGCATCAATGAGACTTTAAGAAATAACCTGCCCTCAAACCTGTAGTTTTTAGGAGAGAGAAACCAGGAGAGCCTTATATATCTGTGTTAGTGTAGCCTCCTAAAGTTTTCAAAGCCCATTCACAATCTTTGGGGGTTTTTTTTTTGTTTTGTTTGTTTGTTTGGTTGGTTGGTTGGTTTTTTTTGCGGTACGCGGGCCTCTCACCGCTGCGGCCTCTCCCGTTGCGGAGCACAGGCTCCGGACGCGCAGGCTCAGCGGCCATGGCTCACGGGCCCAGCCGCTCCGCGGCATGTGGGATCCTTCCGGACCGGGGCACGAACCCATGTCCCCTGCATCGGCAGGCGGACCCCCAACCATCGCGCCACCAGAGAAGCCCATCTTTGGTTTTTTTGAGGTTAACGATATAGAGAAACCAGAGGGTATTATTGTCTTCATTTTAATAACAGAGAAAACTCCAGATAACTTGAGTTACCTAAAGTGTGAGATCTGAGTCAGTGTCTTCTAATTGTGTGCATTATTTCCACACTGACATTCAGCAATATTATGAAAAATGAAATATACATCTTGAAACCTTGGACCCCAACTATTGAAACTAGGGCAATAACATATGTACCAGAGCCTCTAATAAAGAAAACACAAAGATATACTTTCATTTTCTGGAATGAGTTGTACCCTGCTTTTCATCTTGCCTGTTGTTGGTCAGTTATGTGGCAGGAGGGGGGATAAATTCCTTTCTGGATGTAAAAGCCACAGACAAGGTGGAAGTGGACTGCATGGCCACTCATACTCGTATCATGCTCTCCTGATCTTTCACCATTTAAAAAAAAGTTAAGGATATTGTTCTCTTTCAATCTATCATTAGAGTAAATAAGGAACTTTTATTGTGCATAATAAAGACAATGCCTTTAAGTAAGCAAATATTTATGGCATAATTTATTCAACAAATATTTCCATCATGAGGAAGAAACTGATAGTATATGGAAGAATTGAAAGGTAATGAATAGCCACTCCTGTTATTTAATGTCTTACAAAATGGAAACCTGTGATTTCTTAATTATCGCCCTTTCACTGCTTCTTTTTGCGCCAAGTGCACAGCACTTAACTTTTTACATCAAATTGTATCCTACTAAAAAAGGGAAAATATTATACCTCATCCTATTTTTTGAAACATATATTTTCTATTTGCTACAACCCTAGTGAAAACAAACACTGTGTAATTATTAAACATTGCTAACCAGGTTAATTATGCTCGTATTAAAATTCTTTAAAATAAAGATTTGCTGAGGTTAGGAAAATAGGTTGCAGTTCTCTCTGTTAAAATTGCCTTTGGTGGTACGTGTGTCCATGTGAGCCTCCACTTTAAGCCAGCCACGTGCCTAAAGTTGCTGGTATATTATACAAATATTATAATAATCAGTTGTATTACAGTGTCACATAAGGGGTAACAAAACCTTTGGAGAATTTTGTTCTAGGAATATGTAGTTTAATAAAGAAAAAGGAAATTGCTTTTCATTTCTGACACTCTGCATGAAACAGCATTAAAAGCCCAGCCTTTTGAGCCAGGCAGAAATGAGTTCATAGTCCAGCATTGCCATGTTGTTATCCTGCGGCTATAGGCAAGTGGCTTTGCAGAATATGTTATCTCGTATACATACATATATACATACATATATATATATATACATACATATATATATATATATATATACACATATATATATATATACACACACACACACACACACACACATACATATATACCTAAATATAAAAGAATATTATTCAACCATAAAAAAGAAGGATCTCCTACCATCTGTGACAGGGCTGGACCTTGAGGACATTATGCCAAGTGAAATAAGCCCGACAGAGAAAGACAAACACTCTATGATCTCACTTATATGTCGAATCTAAAACAAAAAACTCACAGAAACAGCAGAATGGTGGTTGTTAGGTACTGGTGGGTGAGGGAAATGGGTAGATGTTGGTCAAAGTGTACAAACTTCCAGTTATAAGGTGAGTAAGTTCTGGGGACCTAAAATACAACATGGTGACTATGGTTAACAGTGCCATATTATATACTTGAAAGTTGCTAAGACAAACCTTAAATGTTCTCACCACATACACACAAACATTTAATTATGTGAGGCAATGGATAAACTAACCTTACTGTAGTAATCATTTCATAATACATACAGGTAACAAATCATCACATTATATACCTGAAACTTATACAATGTTATTTCTCAATTATATCTCAATAAAGTTGAAAATTTTTTTAATTAAGAAAATAAAAATTGGGCTTTCCTAGTGGCACAGTGGTTAAGAATCTGCATGCCAAACTGGCACAAGCCTCTTAGATAGCCTCATCCACCAAAGGGCAGACAGCAGAAGCGACAAGAACTACAATCCCGCAGCCTGTGCAACAAAAACCACATTCACAGAAAGATAGGCAAGATGAAAAGGCAGAGGGCTATGTACCAGATGAAGGAACAAGAGGAAACCCCAGAAAAACAACTAAATGAAGTGGAGATAGGCAACCTTCCAGAAAAAGAATTCAGAATAATGATAGTGAAGATTATGATGCAGGACCTCAGAAAAAGAATGGAGGCAAAGACTGAGAAGATGCAAGAAATGTTTAACAGAGACCTAGGAGAATTAAAGAACAAACAAACAGAGATGAACAATACAATAACTGAAATGAAAACTACACTAAAGGAATCAATAGCAGAATAACTGAGGCAGAAGAACAGATAAGTGACCTGAAAGACAGAATGGTGGAGTTCACTGCTGCGGAACAGAATAAAGAAAAAAGAATGGAAAGAAATGAAGGCAGTCTAAGAGACCTCTCAGACGACATTAAATGCAACAACACTCGCATTAGAGGGGTCCCAGAAGGAGAAGAGAGAGAGAAAGGACCCGAGAAAATATTTGAAGAGATTATAGTCGAAAACTTCCCTAACATGGGAAAGGAAATAACCACCCAAGTCCAGGAAGGGCAGTGAGTCCCACGCAGGATAAACCCAAGGAGAAAAACGCCAAGACACATAGTAATCAAATTGGCAAAAATTAAAGACAAAGAAAAATTACTGAAAGCAGCAAGGGAAAAACGACAAATAACATACAAGGGAACTCCCATAAGGTTAACAGCCGATTTCTCAGCAGAAACTCTACAAGCCAGAAGGGTGTGGCATGATACACTTAAAGTGATGAAAGGGGAAGAACCTACACCCAAGATTACTCTAACCGGCAAGGATCTCAATCAGTTTTGATGGAGAAATCAAAAGCTTTACAGACAAGCAAAAGCTGGGAGAATTCAGCACCACCAAACCAGCTCTACAACAAATGCTAAAGGAACTTCTCTAAGTGGGAAACACAAGAGAAGAAAAGGACCTACAAAAACAAACCCAAAACAATTAAGAAAATGGTCATAGGAACATACATATCGATAACTACCTTAAACGTGAATGCATTAAGTGCTCCAACCAAAAGACACAGGCTTGCTGAATGGATACAAAAACAAGACCCATATATATGCTGTCTACAAGAGACCCACTTCAGACCTAGGGACACATACAAACTGAAAGTGAGGGGATGGAAAAAGATATTCCATGCAAAAGGAAATCAAAAGAAAGCTGGAGTAGCAATACTCGTATCAGATAAAATAGACTTTAAAAGAAAGAATGTTACAAGAGACAAGGAAGGACACTACATAAAGATCAAGGGATCAATCCAAGAAGGAGATATAACAATTATAAATGTATATTCACCCAACACAGAAGCACCTCAATACATAAGGCAACTGCTAACAGCTACAAAAGAGGAAATCGACAGTAACACAATAATAGTGGGAGACTTTAACACCTCACTTACACCAATGGACAGATCATCCAAAATGAAAATAAATAAGGAAACAGAAGCTTTAAATGACACAATAGACCAGATAGATTTAATTGATATTCTATAAATATGTCCTATAACATTCCCTCCAACAGCAGATTACACTTTCTTCTCAAGTGCACATGGAACATTCTTCAAGATAGATCACATCCTGGGTCACAAATCAAGCCTCAGTAAATTTAAGAAACTTGAAACCATATCAAGCATCTTTTCTGACCACAGTGCTATGAGATTAGAAATGAATTACAGGGGAAAAAAACGTAAAAAACATAAACACATGGAGGCTAAACAATACATTCCTAAATAACCAAGAGACCACTGAAGAAGTCAAAGAGGAAATCAAAAAATACCTAGAGACAAATGACAATGAAAACGAGACGATCCAAAACCAATGGGATGCAGCAAAAGCAGTTCTAAGAGGGAACTTTATAGCTATACAAGCCTACCTCAAGAAACAAGAAAAATCTCAAATAAACAATCTAACCTTACACCTAAAGGAACTAGAGAAAGAAGAACAAACAAAACCCAAAGTTAGCAGAAGGAAAGAAATCATAAAGATCAGAGGAGAAATAAATGAAATAGAAACAAAGAAAACAATAGCAAAGATCAATAAAACTAAAAGCTAGTTCTTTGAGAAGATAAACAAAATTGATAAACCAGTAGCCAGACTCATCAAGAGTCTGGAGGAGAGGACTCAAATCAATACAATTAGAAATGAAAAAGGAGAAGTAACAACAGACACTGCAGAAATACAAAGCAGCCTGAGACTACAACAAGCAACTCTATGCCAATAAAATGGACAACCTAGAAGAAATGGACAAATTCTTAGAAAGGTATAACCTTCCAAGACTGAACCAGAAAGAAATAGAAAATATGAACAGACCAATCACAAGTAATGAAATTGAAACTGTGATTAAAAATCTTCCAACAAGCAAAAGTCCAGGACCAGATGGCTTCACAGGTGAATTCTATCAAACATTTACAGAAGAGCTAACACCCATCCTTCTCAAAGTCCTCCAAAAAATTGCAGAGGAAGGAACATTCCCAAACTCATTCTATGAGGCCACCATCACCCTGGTACCAAAACCAGACAAACATACTACAAAAACAGGAAAATTACAGACCAATATCACTGATGAACATAGGTGCAAAAATACTCAGAAAAATACTAGTAAACATAATCCAACAACACATTAAAAGGATCATACACCACGATCAAGTGGGATTTATTCCAGGGATGAAAGGTTTCCTCAATATATGCAAATCAATCAATGTGATACACCATATTAACAAATTGAAGAAGAAAAACCATATGATCATCTCAATAGATGCAGAAAAAGCTTTTGACAAAATTCAACACCCATTTATGATAAAAACTCTCCAGAAAGGGGGCATAGAGGGAACCTACCTCAACATCATAAAGGCCATATATGACAAACACACAGCAAACATCATTCTCAATGGTGAAAATCTGAAAGCATTTCCTCTAAGATCAGGAACAAGAAAAGGATGTCCACTCTCACCACTATTATTCAACATAGTTTTGGAAGTCCTAACCATGGCAATCAGAGAAGAAAAAGAAATAAAAGGAATACAAATTGGAAAAGAAGAAGTAAAACTGTTACTGTTTGCAGATGACATGATATATACATAGAGAATCCTAAAGATGCCAACAGAAAAGTACTAGAGCTAATCAATGAATTTGGAAAGTAGCAGGATACAAAATTAATGCACAGAAATCTCTTGCATTCCTATACACTAATGATGAAAAATCTGAAAGAGAAATTAAGGAAACACTCCCATTTATCACTACAACAAAAAGAATAAAACACCTAGAAATAAACCTACCTAGGGAGACAAAGGACCTGTATGCAGAAAACTGTAAGACACTAATGAAAGAAATTAAAGATGATACCAACAGATGGAGACATATACCATGTTCCAGGGTTGGAAGAATCAATATTGTGAAAATGACTCTACTACCCAAAGCAATCTACAGATTCAATGCAATCCCTATCAAATTACCAATGGCATTTTTTATGGAACTAGAACAAAATATCTTAATATTTGTATGGAGACACAAAAGACCCCGAATAGCCAAAGCAGTCTTGAGGGAAAAAAAACGGAGATGGAGGAATCAGACTCCCTGACTTCAGACTATACGACAAAGCTACAGTAATCAAGACAATATGGTACTGGCACAAAAACAGAAACATAGATCAATGGAACAAGATAGAAAGCCCAGAGATAAACCCACTAACCTATAGTCAAATAATCTATGACAAAGGAGGCAATGTTATACAATGGAGAAAAGACAGTCTCTTCAATAAGTGGTGCTGGGAAAACTGGACAGCTACAAGTAAAAGAATGAAATTCAAACACTCCCTAACACCGTACACAAAAATAATCTCATAATGGATTAGTGACCTAAATGTAAGACTGGACACTATTAAACTCTTAGAGGAAAACCTAGGAAGAACACTCTTTGATAGATACCACAGCAAGATCTTTTTTGATTCACCTCCTAGAGTAATGGAAATAAAACCAAAAAGAAACAAATGGGACCGAATGAAACCTCAAAGCTTTTGCACAGCAAAGGAAACCATAAACGAGATGAAAGACAACCCTCAGAATGGGAGAAAATATTTGCAAACAGATCAACGGACAAAGGATTAATCTCCAAAATATACAAACAGCTCATGCAGCTCAATATTAAGGAAACAAACAACCCAATCCAAAAATGGGCAGAAGACCTAAATAGACATTTCTCCAAAGAAGACATACAGATGGCCAAGAAGCACATGAAAAGCTGCTCAACATCACTAATTATTAGAGAAATGTAAATCAAAACTACAGTGAGGTATCACCTCACACCAGTTAGAATGGACATCATAAGAAAATCTACAAACAACAAATGCTGGAGAGGGTGTGGAGAAAAGGAAACCCTCTTGCACTGTTGGTGGGAATGTAAATGGATACAGCCAGTATGGAGAACAGTATGGAGGTTCCTTAAAAAACTAAAAATAAAATTACCATATGATCCAGCAATCCCACTACTGGGCATATACCCAGAGAAAACCATAATTCAAAAAGACACATGCACCCCAATGTTCACTGCAACACTATTTACAACAGCCAGGTCATGGAAGCAACCTAAATGGCCATCGACTTACAAATGAATAAAGAAGACATGGTAATACATACAATGGAATATTACTCAGCCATAAAAAGGAACGAAATTGGGTCATTTGTTGAGACGTGGATGGACCTAGAGACTGTCATACACGCGTATGTGGAACCTAGAAAAATGGTACAGATGAACCGGGTTGCAGGGCAGAAGTTGAGACCAGATGTAGAGAACAACGTATGGACACCAAGGGGGGAAAGCTGCAGGGGGGTGGGGGTGGGGGTGTGATAAATTGGGCGATTGGGATTGACATATATACACTGATGTGTATAAAATGGATGACTAATAAGAACCTGCTGCATAAAAAAATAAAATAAAATTCAAAAATTAAAAAAAAAGAAACTGCCTGCCAATACAGGGGACACGGTTTCGAGCCCTGGTCCAGGAACATCCCACATACCGCAGAGAAACTAAGCCTGTGCACCACAACTACTGAGCCTGCGCTCTAGAGCCCGTGAGCCACAACTACTGAGCCCATGCACCACAGCTACTGAAACCTGCAAGCCTAGAGTCCATGCTCTGCAACAAGAGAAACCACCACAATAAGAAGCCCACACAACACAACAAAGAGTAGCCCCTGCTTGCCACAATTAGAGAAAGCCCACGCGCAGCAACAAAGACCCAATGTGGCCACAAATAAAATAAATAAATAAATTTATTTTTAAAAATAAATAAAAAATAAAAACCACTGAAATCTACTATATATTGTATGTTTGCAATCTTTCCTCTAATTTTTTTAAAAAGCAAATTTAGCATGATGAACCTTCAAAATTTTCACAGTACAGTACAGTGCATCAGTACCAATATTTAGTGGATCTGTATTCAGTGGACTAAAAAACTCCATAAGATCTACTACTTATTACACCATTATTATTGAGCCTCTGGGAGAGAAACATCTGTAATGGAAACACAGACAATATCTAAGGTTCCTTTTCTGCTGTTTTTAGAGAGACAAGACAGTTACTCTTGAAATTAAATAAAAATTCAGGACAATAATATAAGAAATGTCTAAAGGCCATATAAATGTAGCCCTTGATAAGCTACTTTTTGAAGTTTAGTTCCTCTGTCTCAAACTAATCTTCAGGATTTATTGATTCCAAAAGCTATTCACATGCTGGAAATGTGCTACCTACTAACACTTCTACAAGAAAAAATATAAATGAGATTTCAGGGACCAGCTGGAAAAGAAAAAAAAAGAAAAAAGGGGGGAAAGGTATTATGTTAGCCTTCCAAACTCACAACAGAAGAACCTAAAGTTTAAAAATGAACTTGAGTTTTTTCATAATGAATAGACTACTTTATCAAGGTCAGTCTTTTAAAAATAATTGCTACCACATATTCATTGAAGCCAATGAGCTAAGTGTAACATTAGCATCATTTTAAATGAATCATCTAACTTAATACTTATAATATATGGTATTATTAGCCCCATTCTTCTGATGAGTAAATCACTATATGCAAGTTCACATAGCTTGGAACAAGCTTTCAACTGAGGACTTTTTGACACAGAAGCCCAAGTCTTTCATACCTGCGAAAGAAATAAAGACTGCTTATTGCATTCATTTTGTACCATATATCTTAAATGAAGGAGCAGTACACTGAGAATATATATAGATCATGAATTATCTCAATTCCCAGGGCTGCTATTGTATCATTAAGCTATTATTGTTAACTTTCTGCTAACTACCAGAATATTGACTATTATAACTAAAATTAAAAAGAGGACTTCAATTTACAGACAAGTGAAGTCACACAGTATATGTGTGTGGTGACATCTCAAATTTGGGTATTGACTTTTACCTTTTCAGTGTAACAGTTTATCAAATGACAGCATGGTGCTTAAAAGGTTTTACTTATAGGCTGTTTTCAAGAGGCAAATGTCTTGGGAATTTTTCTCACTTCACTGTTCTTTAGCATAGTGTATACCCTATGGCTCATTTTCCCAGTTAATGATCAACTTGAGCAATATGTCTTTTTAATGTGAATATGAAAGTTGTGTTCTGCAAGATGATGATGACAGAACACAGCAACAAGCTTTTCATTCATTTATTTTTGCTAGCCTTTTTAAAATTAAAGTCATCTTACCAATAGTTCATGAAATTATTATTTAGAGCAAGAACCTTATTTATTTACTCCTGGGTAAGAAAATGAAAAAGTTAATAAAGTTCATAAAACTCCATTACCTAATGAACTCTAGTTCAATAATGCACAATAATGCACCACAGACTTACATACAAAGGGCCTTGCAAACACTTAACCATGAGTTAAATCAATCAAAATAAATACAGTTGCAACCACAAAATTGACTACACTGAAAATATGTATAACATTTCTGAGAATGTTTTGTCCATCCTGCTGGGTAAAAAAGTCACTGCTGTAAACAACTGTGGTTTTCCCTGTAATTTGGCAACAAAACAGTCAATATACAATACAGCTCTTCTTATTACAAATATATAGGCAGTCAATACATATGTTGACTGATTGGTTTTACTTTTAAAAAGCTATTTCTGTGGCCCACTGTTGATCTGATTATAATAAATTTTATACCAGAAATAATCTTAACACAGTGTTTTTTTAGACCCTGTCAACAGTTAGTCTCCAAACCGACAGATCTTGATTGAATACTGTTTTCCTAATAGTGATAAGGAGGAAAGCTAAAGTAAACTTAGTCAAGCCTTCCTGTAGTACTTTAATTCCCTTCATTTAATATAATTACTATCATCTAGAAAAAGACAACCAAACTTTAACCTGTCACCAAAATAAAGATGTGATAAATTAGTTTCAAAATCCTGGAGGAGGAAATGAAATGGGCATGGAGGAAAAAATGATATTCCCTTGCTCCTATCTTCATAAAGTACTTCTTAATTTATTTATTTAATACAAAGATATTAGAAATTTCCAATAATATACCAGATTAAATTTAACAAAATTTGATTGTAAAAAATGTATTTCCAATGCTGTATATTCTAAAGTGACATGGTTCCATTTCTTAAACTGCCCTGTGCCTTAATATGTTCTTTAATTTATAAATATTTTAGTAAAATAAATCTGAAAAATTCGCCCTATAAAATCACTTCTTAGAGTTTCCCAATGCCCATGAGTTCATTAAATGCCATTTACAATAACGGATTCAAGAAATAAATTTAATATTTGTTAAGCGCAGTGTTTCCTAAACTCATTTGACTTTAGAAAAGATTTTTTTTTCAAGTAATACCTATTAAACTCTCAAATATCAAGTGGAACATCCTTTGGAAATACACCAGATAAGAGAATATTATCTGTGTTTACAATTCAGATTAAGCAAGTTATAAAAATTAACACAATATTACATTTATATATTATAAATAAATAACTAAAATACTATTTCTGGAATTTAAATCTTCAGTATATGAACTGAATAATGCAATGAATCAGGCAAAAGGGAAATAAAATTGAGGAAATACTACAGAATGTTAAATAAAAGTTACAGTGATTAAATATATGAGGGATAATTAAGAAATATGGTGATTAAGTGCAACACAAAACTAGCAGAAGTTCTAAAATCAGTTAACATAAGAAACAGAGAAGAAATCATCAGAGACATTAATAAAATAATATCCCTTAGCTGAACAAATATCTGAGTTTTCAGACTGAAATAGGTCCACAGAGTAATGTACAGAGTTCAAAGTGTTAAAAAAAGATTCATAGCGAAACATACGCTGATGAAATTTCAGAAACTTAAGTATAAGGCTTTCTAAAAAGATGTCAGAGCAGAAAAACAAGGGACCTACTAAGGAATCAGATGTACATCTAACCCTTTACCAGAACTGCTGGATACTAGACGTCAACAGAATAATGCCTGATAAAAACTATTTTATGCCAATAGTTTATACCCAGTCAGATGACCAATTCTGTGAAAAAAGAAAAAAAATGCAAATGCGAAGAAAATTTTCCCACCACATGTTCATATTTTTAAAATTCTATTAAAAGTATTTTTACAAAAAACTATTGCTTCAAGTTATGTCAGAGTGTTCTGCCTATGGTTTCCTCTAGGAAGTGGTATAGTGTCCACTCTTAAACTAAGGTCTTTAATCCATTTTGAGCTTAGTTTTGTACATGGTGTTAGAGAACATTCTAATTTCTTTCTTGTACATGTAGCTATCCAGTTTTTCAGCACCTCTTATTGAAGAGACTGTCTTTTCTCCACTATATATTCTTGCCTCCTTTGTCACAGATTAATTGACTGTGAGTATGTGGGTTTATTTCTGGGTTCTCTATCCTGTTCCATTGATCTATGTGTGTTTCTGCGCCAGTACCATACTGTTTTGATTACTGTAGCTTTGTAGTATAGTGTGAAAACAGGAAGCATGACTCTTCCAGCTCTGTTCTTCTTTCTCAAAATTGTTTTGGCTATTCAGGATCTTTTGTGTTTCCATACAAATTTTAAAATTATTTGCTCTAGTTCTGTGAAAAAATGCCATTTGTAATTTCATAGGGATTGCACTGAATCTGCAGATTGCCTTGGGTTGTATGGTCATTTTAACAATATTGATTCTTCCAGTCCAAGAACACGATATATCTTTCCATCTGTTTCTGTCATCTTCAATTCCTTTCATCAATGTCTTATAGTTTTTGGAGTACAGGTCTTTGCCTCTTCAGGTAGGTTTATTCCTAGGTATTTTATTCCCCTTGATGCAATGGTAAATGGAATTGTTTCCATAATTTCCCTTTCTGACATTTCATTGTTAGCATATAGAAATGCAACAGATTTCTGCATATTAATTTTGTACCCTGCAACTTTACCAAGTTCACTGATGAGCTCTAGTGGTTTTCTGGTGACACCTTTAGGATTTCCTATGTATAGTATCATGTCATCTGCAAACAGTGACAGTTTTTACTTCTTCCTTTCCAATTTGGATTCCTTTTTTTTTTTTTCTTCTCTGATTACCGTGGCTAGGACTTCCAAAACTATGTTGAATGAAAGTGGCAAGCATGGGCATCCTTGTCTTGTTTCCCATCTTAGAGGGAATGCTTTCAGCTTTTCACCGTTGAGTATGATGTTATCTGTGGGCTTATCATATATGGCCCTTATTATGTTGAAGTAGGTTCCCTCTATACCCACTTTCTGGAGAGTTTTTATCATAAATGATGTTGAATTTTATCAAAAGCTTTTTCTGCATCAATTGAGATGATCATATGGCTTTTATTGTTCACTTTGTTAATGTGGTGTGTCAGACTGATTTGGGATACTGAAAAATCCTGGCATCTCTGAGATAAATCCCACTTGATCATGGTGTATCATCCTTTTAATGTATTGTTGGATTCAGTTTGCTAGTATTTTGTTGAGACTTTTTGCATCTATGTTCATCAGTGATATTGGCTGGTAATTTTCATTTTTTGTAGTATCTTTGTCTGGTTTGGGTATCAGGGTGACGGTGGCCTCAAAGAATGAGTTCGGAAGTGGTACTTCCTCTGCAATTTTTTGGATTAGTTTCAGAAGGATCAGTGTTAACTCTTCTCTAAATGTTTGGTAGAATTCACCTGTGAAGCCATCTGGTCCTAGACTTTTGTTTGTTGGAAGTTTTTAAATAACTGATTCAATTTCAGTACTGGTAATCAGTCTGTTCATATTTTCTATTTCTTCCAGGTTCAGTCTTCAGAGATTGTACCTTTCTAAGAATTTGTACATTTTTTTCTAGGTTGTCCATTTTATTGGCATAGAGTTGCTCATAGTAGTCTCTTAGGATCCTTTGTATTTCTGTGGTGTCCGTTGTAAGTTCTTTTTCATTTTTGACTTTATTGATTTGGGCCCTCTCTCTTTTTTTCTTGATGAGTCTGGCTAAAGATTTATCAATTTTGTTTATCTTTTCAAAGAACCAGCTTTTAGTTTCATTGATTTTTTTTTGACCGTATTTCATTTATTTCTGCTCTATTTTTCGGATTCCTCTCCTAAAGTAAAGAAAATATAAGCAAAAATAAACAAATGGGACCTAATTAAACTTAAAAGCTTTTGCACAGCAGAGGAAACCATCAACAAAATGAAAAGACAACCTATTGAATGGGAGAAAATATCTGCAAATGATATGACCAATATAGGATTCATATCCAACATGTATAAACAGCTTATAAAACTCAACATCAAAAACAAACAACCCGGGGCTTCCCTGGTGGCGCAGTGGTTGGGAGTCCGCCTGCCGATGCAGGGGACGCGGGTTCGTGCCCTGGTCCGGGGGGATCCCACGTGCCGCGGAGCGGCTGGGCCCGTGAGCTATGGCTGCTTAGCCTGCGCGTCCGGAGCCTGTGCTCCGCGATGGGAGAGGCCACAACAGTGAGAGGCCCACATACCGCCAAAAAAAAAAACAAAACAAAACAAACAACCCAATTAAAAAATGGGCAGAACTGAATAGACATTTTTCCAAAGAAGAAATGCAGATAGCCAATAGGCATATAAAAAGATGCCTAACATCAGTAATCATCAGGGAAATGCAAATATTGGGTGGGCCAAAAAGTGCCGTCAGTTATTAAGGAAAAATAAAAGACACATCTTTCATTTTCACCAAGAACTTTATTGAACAACATATTCACCCATTTGTTCCACTACCTTCTGCCATTTTTCAGGCAAATTCATGATTCCATCTTCCCATAACATTTTATCTTTTTGAGCAAAGAACTGTTCCAGGTGCCTTTTACAGTCTTCCGGGGAATTGAAAGTTTTTCCATTAAGAGAACTTTGTAAAGACCAAAATAAATGGAAATCCAAAGGTGCAATGTCTGGTGAATAGGGCAGATGAATCACAACTTCCCAGCCCAGCTGTAACAGTTTTTGCCTGGTCATCAAAGAAACATGTGGTCTTGTGTTATCCTGGTGGAAGATTAATGCATTTTCTGTTGACTAATTCTGGATGCTTTTGTTGACTGCCACTTTCAGTTGGTCTAATTGGGAGTGCTACTTGTTGGAATTAATCCTTTGGTTTTCTGGAAGGAGCTCATAATAGAGGACTCCCTTCCAATCCCACCATATACACAACATCACCTTCTTTGGATGAAGACCAGCCTTTGGTGTGGCTGGTGGTGGTTCATTTCGCTTGTCCCATGATCTCTTCCATTCCACATTGTTGTACAGTATCCACTTTTCATCACCCATCACAATGTGTTTTGAAAATGCAACGTTTTCATTACGTTTCAGTAGAGAATCACAGGTGGAAATATGGTCAAGAAGATTTTTTGCACTTAACTTATATGGAACCCAAACATCAAAGTGAGTCACATAACCAAGTTGGTGCAAATGATTTTCAGTGCTTGATTTGGATGTTTTGAGTATGTTGGCTATCTCCCACGTGGTATAATGTTGATTGTTCTCAATTACTGTTTCGATTTGATTGCTATCAACTTCAACTGATCTACCTGACCATGGAGCATCATCCAGCGAGAAATCTCCAGCACGAAACTTCGCAAACCACTTCTGACATGTTCAATCAGTCACTGCACCTTCTCCATACATTGCACAAATCTTTTTGTGCATTTCAGTTGCGTTTTTACCTTTCTTGAAATAATAAAGCATAATATGCCAAAAATGTTGCTTTTTTCTTCCATCTTCAATATTAAAATGGCTACACAAAAATTTACCAATTTTGATAAGTCTTTCTTTATATGCATGCTGATATGACAGCTGTCACATACAATCTAACAAAATTGTTTTGAAGAAAGTTAAAGACAACTAAGTGCTACTAGAGCCATCTTACAGAAAAAACTGAATGAACCTTTTGGCCCATCCAATAAAAACCACAGTGAGATATCACTCCACACCTGTCAGAATGGCTATCATCAAAAAGTCAACAAATAACAAATGTTGGTGAGGATGTGCAGAAAAGAGAACCCTTGTACACTGTTTTGAGAAAGTAAATCGGTGTGGAAAACACAGTGGAGTTTTCTCAAAAATCGAATGGCAGAGATACCATGTGACCCACAATTCCACTCCTGGGTATATACCAAACAAACAAACAAACACTAATTCAAAAAGATACATGCATCCCAATATTCAAAGCAGTGTTATTTACAATGCCAAGGTATGGAAGCAACCTAAGTGTCCATCAACAGATAAATGGATGAAGAAGGTGTGATATATATATATATATATATATATATATATATATATATACACAATATATATATATACAAATATATATATAATGGAATACTACTCAGCCATAAAAAAGAATGACATTTTGCCATTTCCAGCAACACGGATGGACTTGGAGGGCATTATGCTAAGTGAAATAAATCAGACAGAAAGATAAATACTGTATGATATTGCTTATATGTATCATCTAAAAATACAGCAAACTAATTAACATAACACGAAACAAGCAGACCCACATATATAGAAAACAAACTAGTGGTTACCAGACATGAGGGGAAAGGGGAATATAGGGGTGGGGGAGTGGGAGGTACAAACTCTTGGGTGTAAGACAGGCTCAAGGATATATTGTACAATACGGGGAATACAGCCAATATTTTGTAATAACCGTAAATGGAAAGTAACCTTTAATATTGTATAAAAATTTTAAGTACTTTAGCAAAATAATTTTTAAATGAAAGAATAATATGAGAATTTTAAACAGTGGTGATACCATATGATCTGTAAGAAGAAAATAAATCTCCAAAGAAATAAAAATAAATACATTATGGCTGCAACTAGAGAAAACCCGCATGCAGCAACAAAGACCCGACATAGCCAAAAATAAATTAATAAATAAATACATTTTTAAAAATAAAGAAAATAAATAAATAAATACACAAGACTTTGGAAACTGAGACATTTACCTCTTAAGCAGTAGGTGATTAACATCAGATTTATATTTGTTACTCTATAGATCCAATTGCAATCCTTGATTTTTCCATGAATAATAACAGTTAGATTTTTATCTCTTTCATGGTGCTTACAACAATGCCCATGAAAAAGCTGTTTTCTAAAGATTTGATTCATCTTGGATTATTCTTTTATCACAGTATTTTTCATGACAGAATTAATTGTTCTAAACATGTTTATTAACTTGTCAAGGGAATATTTATCATTTCCTTTGTTAGATGTAGCTGAATGATGTTTTCTACCTAACTAACAAGTATGCCTTAGTTTCTCCTTGTGAATGAGGAATGATAAATGCCTCTTTTGCCTCTGGCTCTTCCTCTGTAAACTGGACACAATATAGATTCTTTCTAAATTTCGTATGAAATCAAACAAATGGGTTATTTGTAAATCAATATAATTTATGTAACATGGTTTTGCATGTTATCTGTCTCAGAATAAGCATCCAGTATAATATTGCTATTTCATACAGTATAATTAGAATTAGAAAACAGAAGTAAACTATATTCAACGCATAAAGGGGAAGCAAAAGTCATAGAGATCTTCTTATATCTCACAAATATTTTCATTTATTTATAGGAATATGCTTTAAAGTCTCAAGACATTTAGTAGATTTCATGTTTATTTATATAGTAAGAGAATTTTCATAAGGGTATAATTTTAGCTTCCTTACTTAGAAAAATTCTGAGGAACTTATATAAGAGCCAATGTTTCAACCATTCCCTTTAATAATACTGTAACTAGCAAGCTAATGAGTATTCACTTCTCTAAAATATCCTAAAGTTCAACTGGGCAGCTTCAAAATTTTTCATATGACTGTTGATTAAAACTTTTATTTGTACCTTGTATCCATTTCATTTTTTTTACTTTCCAAAAGAATATATTGTATAAAGGACTCATATCTAGGATATATAAAGCACTCTTAAAACTCAACAATGAGAAAACAAGCAACCTAACTTTATATATGTGTGTATACACACACACACACACACACACACACAATCTATAAGAACAAAAGAAAGAAAAATACATATACACATATTTTTACCAAAGAAGATATACAGATGGCAAATAAGCATATGAAAAGATGCTCAACATCATATGTCATTAGAGAGATACAAATAAAACCACAATGAGATATAACTACACACCTATTAGAAGAGCTAAAATCCGATAACTGACAATACCAAATGCTGTTGAAGTGCAACAAGAACATACATTCATTGCTAGTGAGAATATAAAATGATACAGTTATTTGGGAAGACAGTTTGACAGTTTCCTACAGAGCTAAGCATAGTTTTACAATAGGATCAGGCAATCATATTCCCCAGCTAATTGAAAACCTATATTCACACAAAGGCCTATACCCAAATGGTTAGAGCAGCTTTTTTTATAATTGTCCCAAACGGGAAATAATCATATCATATTATCCTTCAACAGGTGAATGGATAAACAAACTTGGTATTCGAGATGATGGATACTTCAGGGGATAAAAGGGAAGAAACTATAGATTCACAGAACAACATGGATGAATCCTAAATGCATGTTGCTAAGTCAAAGAGGCCAAATTCAAAAGTCTACATATTGTATGATGCCGTTTATTCAACATTCTGGAAAAGACAAATTATAGGGATGGAAGACAAATCAGCATTTGTCAGAGGATGGGAGTGAATGACTACAAAGGCCACTCACAGAGAATATTTTAGGTTGATGAAACTGTACTGTATGGTACTAGGCATAAGATACATGACTACGCATCTGTCAAAACACGTAGAATAGTACATCAAAGGGTGAACTTTAATGTATGCAATTTTTAATCAGAGTATCCTGGATGTAATGCATACTGGGACAAATAAATTTAACTGTATTCCCAATATATGATAAAACGGCACTGAAGGGGGTGGAGAAAAAGGAACTGACATAAGTGACTTTGGAAAATGATGTTCTGATTGGTAAATCTAAGACTAGGTGCAAAAATAACTGTACATAAACACCATTTTAGTTGGTAAGTTTGTTTCTCACAGGAATACAGTTAAGAAATATGAAAACACATTTACACTAGTGTAGAACAAATAAGTAAATAAATGGTAAATAATTTGAGTCAGGTTTCTCACTGTTAGTAACAGAAGTTACAAATAAGCAAGAGGCAAAAGCTAGAATGAACCATGTGATACTGGATTAGAGTCAGACATTACTATGAACTCTCGTTTAGTTTAATAGGTATAGAGATAGACACCTATAGAAAGGATTATAGATATGTGTGTATATATTGGTTAATATACATGCATATATTCCATAACTCTGCGGACAGACTAGAAACAATGACACCAAGTAGCAACAAACACATCTAGCATCCAGGCCTTAGTTTCTAAACATGGTTCTCCAAAATGACAAAAACCAGACATCCTTGGAGAAATGACTAATTCTAGGCCTGGGGCAATGAAAACACAAGATCAGCCTGGAGCATTATGTAGGGACAGGAAATAAGGCGGCACTCAAAAATCAAAAGGATAGAGGCAGATCAAAGGGACACAAGAACCCAACTGAAGGAGCACCTGATGGCCTAAGCTGGAACAATTTGAGTCATAAAATTAATTAAACTTTAAAGTTATAGAGAAATATAAAATAAATATTCATGAGTCCATACTGATAGAAATAACTGAATACATAGATAAATGGGGAAAAAGGTACAAATCTTTCTTACAAAGAATTTCAAATAACATATGTAAATACTCTTCCCTCCAGGAGATGGGGCTTAAGCTCCCTCTTCGGAGTATTGGCTGGATTCCAAAAAATAGATTATGGAAAGGGAACAATAGTAACTTCACAGTGAAGAAATCTGGCAGACCTCACCTTAACCAAGTGATCAAGGTTAACATCACCAGTAAGTCATTACTGACACAAGGTGATGAGAAAGACATTTCACCTCTATGGTAATCTTCCCCCAAACCCCCAAAACCCTGGTCTGTCTAATCATGAGAAAAACAGCAAACAAAGCCAAATTCAGGGCCATTCTACAAAAGGCTGGCCAGTACTTCTCAAAATTATAAAGGTCATGGGAAACAAGGAAAGGCTGGGAACCTGTCAGAGACCATAGAAGAGAGATGATAACTAAATTCAATGTGATATACTTGATTAGGTCCGAGAACAGAAAACAGACATAATTGTAAAAAAAAAATCGGTAAATCTGAATAAAGTCTGGAGTTTAGCTAAAAGTAATGCACCGCTGTCTTTTTAGTTTTAACATATGTACTACGTAAAATAGTAACATTAGAGTAAGATGCGTGAAGAGTATATGAGGACTCTCTGTACTATTTCTGCAACTGTTTGATGAATCTAATATTCTCAAAAGAAGGTTTAGTTTTTGTTTAAGTGCATAGTTGCATTGCATTATGATGAATCAACACAGAATAGCTATTAAGCATAGTAGAAACTGTAGCTCCTGTAAAGTGCAGATTTGCAAAACCCCCTCTCTCCATATAAATTGTATCAGAATTTTCTAGAAATGGAGCCAAGAACCTGCATTTCATATAGCTATAGGTGAATCTTATGCACACCAAAATCTGAGGATTCCATTTCTAGAGCCCTGTGCCTTTTATAGTCCCAAAAGACTTTTAAAGGCTTTAAAAACCAAAGTAGTAATGGTATTATCCAAGGTAACCAAATTTGAAGAAAGTCAAAATTCAGCATATGCAAGATAGTAAGGAAAGATAATATGTATATAACTGGTGGGCACACAGGATAACAGGGTCATGATAGTTTGGCAAGTGGATTCAAAGTATGCTAAGTATCCAAGTGGCAGCTCAAAGACTAAAAGTGGAAGCAACTTGCTTATTCAATCAACCCTTCCTGGGTTGAAGAAAAGTGATATTGCTATGGAGTGCAGAGAAATTACAACGGGCCTGTTCAATCAATAGGCAACAACTGCCTTAGTATGAAGTGATACTACTCCAAAAATGAATAGTGCTGTACTGACAACCAAAACCAACACCACTAAGCTAATAAACAAATGCTCAAGCAAGTTGAAAGGCTCTGACTGGAGTGTTCTATAATGAACAGATGAACAAGGGAATGAGAATAAACTATGAAAATCAACGTGATGAAACTCACTGGTTAAATGAAGCCTAATTGGTCTCAAGTATGACATCCTGTGTGTCTCTGCCCACCCTCAGTTGCCTACCACATTTACTGTGGTAGAATTCATGCTGGCTCAGGGCACCAGTTTTGAGCCCCAACAGATTCAAGTAGTCCACAACCTTGCTGCCTCCTCCACCCACACAGCATATGCCAGCCCTCCTCTGACACCCAATCACATTCCCTCTGAATGAACCCACTTCGGCATTCTTCTGCCTGCATCAGCTAGCCCTCACTCATGTTTACCATTTATGATGGTTAATTTTACATGTAAACTTAGTCTATGGTGCCTGGTTCTTTGGTCTAGAAGCTGCTGTGAAGGTGTATTTTAGATGTGATTAACTTGTAAATCAGTAGACTTTGAGAAAAGCAGATGATTCCTCCCTAGTGTGCTGGACGTCATCCAATCAGTTGAAGGCCTTCAGAATGAAGACTGAAGTCCTCCCATGAATAAAGAACTATGCCTCCAGACTGCAATAGAGAAACTCTGTCTGAGTTTCTAGCTTTGGGACTCAAGACTGCAACATGAACGTTTACCTTAATTTCCAACCTGCTGACCTACCCTGCAGATTTCTGACTTGCCAAGCCCCAAAATCACATAAACCAAAGCCAATAGACAATTCCTTAAAAGAAATCTCCCCTCCCCACATATATACATTTGATCCTTGGACAACATGGGGGTTAGAGTGCAGTTAAAAACTGCATAATCCGGTTCTGCGTCCGCAGATTCAACCAACCACGAATCGTGTAGCACTGCAGTATTTACTGAAAAACATCCGTGGATAAGTGGACCCACACAGTTCAAACCCATATTGTCCAAGGGTCAACCGCAATACGATAGCTTACCCTATTATATAAAATACAATAACCTATTATATATCCAATCCAATCCAATATAATATAAATATCCTATTAGGTCTGTTTCTCTGGAGAACCCTAACTAATACACTATTCTGATCATTTTTCTACCAGTAACACTGTAACCATCTTCTCTTATAATGAAATACACTGCAGCTATTTTACCATTGCTACACCCAATGATATTTTTTCTTAGTAAGGTATGATATTTAGGTAAGTTATAATCAATATATAGACTGAGAGATTCCCATTTTGTTCTTTGCATCAAATAGCATAGAATCAATATTCCATATCCTGGCTGAGTATCAGAATCACTTGTGGCACTTCTTAAAAGTACAGTTGATCCTTGAACCACACGGACTTGAACCGGGTGGGTTCACTTAATCTACAGTACTACTCAGTCTGGGGTTGACTGAATATGAAGATGTTCAACCATAGATACGGAAGGCCGATTGTAAAGTCATACTTGAATTTTCGACTGTGTGAGGGTCCACACCCTTAACCCCAAAGTTGTTCAAGGGTCAACTGTACATATGCCAGAGTTCAACCCCGAACTTGCTGAATCAGAATTTCCTCAACTGATTTTGATTCACAGCCAACGGCTGGAATCCCTGGGCATAAAATCATTTGACCACAGTATCTGCAACAGGATCTAGTCCAAGGTCACTTTTTTAAATAGAGAACTTGAGGTTAAGGGAGAATAAATTACTTATTCAAATTCCCAAAAAGGGTAAGAATGAACAGTATCAGGCTGCTATGTTTTTCATATTTCTATTAAGTACCTTTTATTTTCTTATATAGACATTTCCAGAAAAAAGATAACAAGTGGCATTCCAATCACTCAGTGCACACAGTTATGCATATCTTATCATCTGATCCACAGCTCCAGTTCACTAATATAGATAGATTATAATATTTAGAAAATAAAAAGAGGCAGCTCTATTTTATAAGGTAGTTCATGCCATGTACACATCAAACTATCTGGTATATAGTTAGAAGACCTTGTAGATAGCTAAAATCTTGGCTAGTAATTGTGTTGTAATAAAACTTTGAGGACATGTAAATGGTACTATGTTATGTTTGATGATTTAATCAAAGAAGGGTGACCTCACTTTCCTAGTGATGGAACTTCGGTAGATGCATTCAAAGAGCTAACATAAATCTTAGCTTATTTTCTAGTAGCTAGCAAAAAACTTCCAAAATCACTTCATATTGTGGATATGAAAACACAAAATCATCAATAACCTCAGTTTTTCACTACCGCTGACTTCTAACACTCCATGGCTTCTAATACAACATTTGTATTTTTTAAAGAATTAAAAATGGACAGAGTATATACATACACAATCAGCTAAGATGCATGTTTCCACTAGTGTCTGCTTTACCTAACTAACGTCCAATATTGGAAGGGTAGGCAAAAATATTCAATATTATTATTTTTTTTAAATTATACCACTCTAACCCTAATTATAAAATACAGAATACTATTTTATATTAATAATCATATCTCTTTATAATAATTTACTACATATATATTCATACTACAATCCACATTAAGGTACAAATTTTAGCGAACATTAACATTCGTGATCAAAGCCCAATATGTACGTACGAATCTGTGCACTCCATACATACATACACACAGAATGGTTTTCTAAGATGTCACTGGACGTAGCGCAAAATGTGAATTGAGATGTTATTTTGTAGAGAGTTCTAATATTATATTATTACCTGTTTTCTCTTGTTCATTTGACCCAACAGCATTCTTTTGCAACAAGATAGTCTGAGGGATGCTCTACATCATCCAGCTATGAAACAGAGTTTTATAAACCCAAGTGTCCCATAGAGACATTTACTCCAAGGAACTGGTATAATTCAAAATGTAATCTAACCAAACATGCTTCATAGTCTGGCTAGGAGAAGCAATACCATGGTTTATAGAATAGTGTCTCTGGAAAGAAAAGGAAGTGGACTCTTGGTTCTGCATAAAATCTTGTTAATCCTATTTCCATTTCCCCCTCCTACATTTGTAACAACTGAATAAACTGATTATGTTTTTTTATCTTGTAGCTGCAATCTCTGTAGACAGACTGATTAAAATACTTACATTGATGTGATCAATATAGTTACCAATCAATAACGCTCCAGGAATTGATTTTTATAATCTGAGGAATTCTGCACCTTGATTCATTTATATACTATTGTCTTTTTTTCTAAAAATTAGGGATTGTTAATGTGGAAAATAAAAAAAAAGGATTAAGGGGGAAGGGCCACGAAGGGAAAACTGCAGTTCTCTACAGCATAACTGAGGAATACATGTGATTAAGGAAAAAGTGATGATTTGGGGGGGGGGGATAAAAGCGTGGATAATTGATAGAGAACTCGTGAAAGAGGGAAGCAATTGTAAATAGATTATTGTGGATGTGGAACTGACATTTCCAGTTATCATTACTGTTTTTTGTCCTTGACAGTTAAGATCTGAGGAATGTTAAGCAATGTTTCAATAGCTGCATGTATAAGAAAATAATATTCCCGCCACCAGAAGCTGCTCTAGTACAGCTTCCCCCTTCTACTCTAGGCCATGGACTCTACCACACAGACACTCAAAGGCAAGAAGAGTGTTATCCCTTAAAATTGTCAGTAGTTCTCTTCCCCTCAACTCCCAGTTCCAACAGCCTCTTCCCTTTCTAATGGGCTGCCTTTAGCCTCACCTTCCGTCCCAGATCCAGCAGTTACTCCACAATAGATCTGCATTGCACGTCCTGTAAAGGAATGCAAGGTTTTGTCTTGGCGTTCAGTCTCTCTTCCAAGAGATACACACACACACACACACACACACACACACACACATATAATGTATAAATTCATATTACTGCCAATGGTTTCAAAGAATCACTTTTCTGGCAGAAGGAAATCAAGGGATTACATTACTAATGGAGCATTGAGTCATACAGCTGACAGTATTTGGCAGATTATTAATGAGCCTTTAATCCTGGGTTGTTTGTCATGTATGAAATCAGAACTGAAGAGCACCATCTACATTAGCAAAAGCAGGTTGATAATCTTTCTATTTAAAGAACGTATGCCAATCTTTTAATTCACTTTATAATAAATGAGATTTAAAATCATTTGGGCAGAAAGTTACTAAATATCAGATATTTCCTAGAAATTTGAAACTTTAAATAGGTTTAACTGACCTTAACTACTCAGATATATTTGGAAAATGGCAAAAGACTTCAAGAAAATAAGTCAAAAGGACATTGTTTATTTTTCATGTATGAACTGAAATATAAAAAGGTCAGAGGAAAAGTAATAAATGTGAGTAATACACAGGAAACACTTTACAAAACATTTACTTTGGAAACTGCTTTTTGCTGAGTTTAACAGTGGTTGGTTGAGGTATCATATTTTTATAAAAAAGGAAATCAGCAAATAAGTCATTGAGAATATGGTTTAAAAGTTTAGAAAATTAGGGCTTCCCTTGTGGCGCAGTGGTTGAGAGTCCGCCTGCCGTTGCGGGGGACACGGGTTCGTGCCCCAGTCCAGGAGGATCCCGCATGCCGCAGAGCGGTTGGGCCCGTGAGCCATGGCTGCTGGGCCTGTGCATCCGGAGCCTCTGCTCCGCAGCGGGAGAGGCCACAACAGTGAGAGGCCCGCGTCCTGCAAAAAAAAAAAAATTTAGAAAATTAAAATGTGAGAGCACATTACTTATGTCAAATTATGAAGAATAATGATTACATTAAATACAAGCTTATTAACACATTGGGTTAATAGTATAGTAAGGTATGGAATCATAAAGAACATTTTATAAGGATTTTGCATTTTTTTCCTAACTTGTTTGGAAAAACTTACACTTGATTTTAGTGAAACAAAGTATCTACACCTTCAACCAAGACATTCTGGATTTGTAGGTTGACTAACACCATTCCACCAAAATTATTTTCCCTAAACCTAATTGCTATGTAGGAAAAGGTATGAGAACGTCTATAGCAATTTCTGTATCTGTGACAATAGTAGTAAAGATTTCAAACAAAATATTATTGAATATATATGAATATTTCAATATATATATACATATTCTATTATCAACTCATTAGCATCTAATTTTACATCCATCACATATACATTCTGTCAGTGAACATAGTGAACTGAAACCGACTCTAGGGCCCATGAGATTAAAGTCAACGCCTGTTGCAATCATTCAGCATTTAGCACAAAGCTGGAATATATTAGGTCCTAGATAGTTATTGACTAGATATATGGTGTGTCCATGCCATTCTAACTCAGTGTTCTCTACCTGTATTGGTGAATTCCATGGATCTGTTCTTGTGTTTACATCCAAATGAAAAATGACTGGAAGCATTTTCAGAATTATCTGGATCTGTCTATAGCTCAATGCAGCAGCACAAACTCACTGTCCATGCCTGCGTGTGTGTTTTGAATCACACTGAGTGTGACTGCTGCTAGGCTGGCATGTTCTAGTGTAAAAAGGACAACTGTCGCATGTCCACCCTTATAGTCACATTTTACCAGCTGCAAACACTAAAATTTCTTTTTAAAGTGATGACTGGGAGGTGAAAAATAGTTTAATAGAATGAAACTCAAAGGGAAGAGTGTTATCCCTTAAAATTCTGTCAGTAGTTCTCTTCCCCCTCAATTCCCAGTTTGAACAGCCTCTTCAGTTACTGAAGTTACTGAGGCTTTTAATGGTATTTCATGAAATCAACAAACTGCATCAGAATTACTTTTCACAAACTAATAAAAAAGAACATGGACAGACACTATTTGAATGATGACTTCCACTACCTGAAAGCAAAAGTACATTATGAATCATCATATGAGCTAAAGTACGTCATGTCTTCAGTACAAAAGGGCGGTAGAGCACTGAGATCTTTCACGGATGTCGGGACACAGACACGGCGCACTCGAAAGGGAACCTGCATCTCGTCAACTAGTGTGTTCTCAGTGACAAGGGACTGTGTTTAAGACAAAAAGCATAATCGGGTGCATAATTGGAACTTCTTACTTTTAATAGTTTTATAGTTGTATTTGCATATATTTACAAATTGTCTGGTTTACAGTTATAAAAGCATACCAATTTCTATGCCTGGTTTTATGTTTATGCATATTAAACTAAAATTATAATAGTAATTTATCACCATTGGGTGTCTTTGATTTTTTTTCCTTCTAAAGGAAATAGAGTTTAAATATATATTCAACATCTACTCCCACTCATTTTTTTAATTTGGAGAAATAATGAGACTAAAGCTTTTCATAGGCCACTCAATATTTTAATTTATATTTTTGAGCCCCTACTATGTGAAATTTAGCATCACAAGTTGAACAGTCTTTGTTCTAATGGAGCTCATGGTCCAGCCAAACTTCCCAAACTACCCAGAGAGGAATCCAATTCAGAGTGTCACTCTCTGCTATTTATAAGCTCTGTGTTTGATCATGTTACATACTTTAATTCACAATTTCTTTATCTGTGAAATATGGGTAATAATAATCTAATCCAGTATCTGTAATAATGAGGTAATGCAGAGTGAACAGCCCAGAGATATAGAATATCGATGTATCACTTTTCACTACCTCTCATTAAATGATTGATTTATACATATGTATACACACACACACACACACACACACACACACAAAACACAGAGAGTGAGATAAGCCACCGACTGCTGCTACTTATGGTCTACTTCCTTAAGATTATACCATTGATCCTACTTCATCTATTAATTTTCAAAGAAGGAATTATATGTAACATTTACTAGCACTTAGCTACAAAAGAAATACAAATATGAGGAGCTTACAGAACAAGTTTTTATGTTAGTACCTATAAAATACCTGTCATATAATAGGTGCTCAATAGAAATATGCTGAATGAATGAATGAGAGCTAATCATTGACACGGAGTCAGAACTTATTGTCTAATATCAGTTGTGTAACTATTAGTTCTGTAACATTTGTAAATTAATGAAGGGAACTGAAAGTCAAAACAGTTTTTGCAGATTATAGCATGAGAATTTTTATTTGTTGACTCTGCATTTATCATGAGTAATACTGTGATAGCTAATTTTTATATGTCAACTTCAAAGGGGGTACCCAGATATTTAGTCAAATGTTATCGTTTGTGCCTGAAAGGGTGTTTTTCCATGAGGTTAACATTTGAAATAGTAGACTAAGTAAAGCAGATTGCTTTCCTTAAAGTCGATGAGCCTCATACAATCATTTGAAGGCCTGAATAAAATAAAAATGCTGACCTTCCTCTGAGTAAGCAGGAACTCCTCTTGCCTGACTGCCTTGGAGCAGGGACATTGTTTTTTCCTGCCTTCAACTTGAATTTCCTGGGTCTTGAGCCTCCTGGCCTTTGGACTGGACCTACACCATGGACTCTCCTGGTCTCAAGTACGGCAACTGCAGATTTTGAGACTTGTCAGCCTCCATAATCACGTGAGCTAATTCCTTATTTTATATAATATACAAATATATCTTCTATTGGTTCTGTTTTTCTGGAGAATCCTAACATAATACCAACACTGACCACAAACATTTCAAAGAAACCTTCATCTTATAGTCCTATATTGATATTTTAAAAGACATTATCTTAGCACAGACCAAGTTATAAACTATAAAATTTGATTATCAAATTTTTTTTAATTTCGGGGGCTTCCCTGGTGGCACAGTGCTTAAGAAACCACCTGCCAATGCAGGGAACATCCGTTCGAGCCCTGGTCCGGGAAGATCCCACATGACACGGAGCAACTAAGCCCATGTGCCACAACTACTGAGCCGGCATGCCACAACTACTGAAGCCCAAGCACCTAGAGCCCGTGCTCCGTAACAAGAGAGGCCATCGCAATGAGACGCCCATGCACTGCAACAAAGAGGAGCCCCCACTCGTTGCAACTAGAGAAAGCCCACATCCAACAAAGACCCAATGCAGCCAAAAATTTAAAAATAAAATAAATACATTTAAAAAATAAAATTTAAAATTTTTCTAAAAACATCATCTGCTCTGAAGTTTTTTCATTCTGTGTTTGTATTTAGCTTTACATTCCTCATTAAAGAAAAACTGGATGCAATGTTTTTGTTTAGATATATGTATATTTCCTTCATGGAAATTTGAGGTTCCAGTTCATGCTAGTTTATTGATTTCCCTTTAAAAAGTTAGATTTTAAACCTTAGGTTTCTCTTAGTTATAACATGTATTTTAACATTATCTTCTAACCTAGGGAGTAATGATGAGGGATAAAAAATCTGAGAAACACCATTATCACCCCTTAGTAGACATAGAACCATTCAATAGTATTATTTTAATATTTGAAGAGTAAAGTTGTCCAGATAAATTAATTATTAAATGATCTTGGGACATAAGGAGAAAATGTTCTACAAAATCAAGATTTCTTCTATTTAAATAGATTCTTCCAGTGAAGTCTACAATGGACTATTCCAAGGAAATTTTTGAAAGATTGCAATTATATTAAGACTAAACACTGGTGTTAAGCAAACATAGAATACAATTTTATCTCACTGAGAAACTGATCATGTAGTTCTTTTCCATCTCTAATGTATGATCCTATCATTAACATCAACTTATCAAATAGACATTGTTATTATTCTATTTCTTTACAGACTCAACAATTAAATGCCTCTAAAATTGCTCAGGTAAGTGTACAAAGTGACAGTTGATATTTGATCCTTTGCTTCCTTCATAAACAATGATTATAGCACAGCATGAGCTTTCAAAGAGAAATAAAGGGACCCCCCAAAAAAGTACATTAGTCAAAGTCATGGTAATAAAACTGTAAGTGAAAACAGCTATTTTATCCAAAAACTTTAAAACCATTGAGAGCACTTAAAACAGTCCATCACTCTTTCTTGTACCTTGAGAACAGAGACCATGTCTGATTCTTCTGTGTATCTCCAGAGTCAAACACTGACACATATTTGGAATACTGTCTAGAAATGGCTGTTGAATTAATTAATTATAAATACCTAGATTGGTCTTATGTCTTCCACTATAACATCCTTAACTTCTAAGAAAATATTGACTTATACATGTGTAATATCTTATACGTATTTACTGGAGACAAGAAAGGGAGAAAAACAGTAGTTTTTTGTTTTGTTTTGTTTTGGTCTGCTTCTCCACTAGAATACAAACCTCATGGGAACAGACTTTGTCTTTCTTTGTTACTAATATATGCCCAAATCCCATACCAGTGCCTGGGCCATACTAAGTAATCAATAAATATTTACTGAATGAATGAATGAAAGATAATTTGAGATCAATGGTATTTCCTACCACTGTGGCTCATTCCATACAACATCATTGAGGGGTTAAAAAAAATGCTTGCTGAGTGGCAGTGAAAGGACAAATGAGGCTGGAGGGGATAAATACATCCACACAGTTAAGCTCTTTCTCTAAGAATACACCTAAGCCTTTTGTTTTCTGACAAACAAAAGAGAAGTCTGCACTTACCCAAGACGAAGGAAATTGCTAAATCACGTGAAAGGGACTCCGAGACAGGTACCGCAGGCCCCGCGGCTTCGCCTTCACCTTGGCCTTCACACCCACCACGCTGCCCGCGCCGCCCTCACAGGTGCGCCAGAGCTACCACGCCGACTGCGAGGCCGCCGTCAACAGCCATTTCACCCTGCAGCTCCACGCCTCTTTCGTGTGCCTGGCCGTGGCCTTTTACCTCCACCGCGACGACGTGGCCTTGAAGCACTTCAGCCTGTTCTTCCTGCGCCACTGTGGGCCCAGGGCCTGAAGCGCCTGCAGAACCAGCGCGGGGGGCCGCCTCAACTTCCAAGACATCAGGAAGCCAGTCAGTGACGAGTGCAAGAGCGGCCTCAAGGCCATGAAGTGCGCCTTGTTCCTGGAGAAGCTAGTGACCCGGAGCCTGCTCCACTGCACCAGCTGGCCACCGACAAGTGCGACCCCCACCTGCTCCACTTCCTGGCAACTCACTACCTCAGCCAGTAGGTGGCGCTCATCAGACAGCTGGAGGGTCATGTCACCACCCTGAGCATGATGGGGGCCCCAGACATCGAGCTGGCAGGGTAACTCTTTGACAAGCTCACCCTGGGCGACAGCGACAAGAAGAAATGAGCCTGGACTGGACTTCCCCAGAGCCACGGGGTGACCAGAGCCCTGGTCACCATGCCTGCCATGCAGACGGCAAGAGTGCCCTTGCAGAAGAAGTTCACTTAAGTTTTGGTTTTGTTTTTTTTTTGGCAACAAGGGCAGGACTCTCTTTTCCTGGACTTTATTTTATCACTTAAGTTTTTTTCTTCCAGTTTTTCCGTTTCTTCCAATAAAGTTATTGGTTCATAAATAAATAAAGGTCTCTGGTTGATTCATGTGGGCAAATCTCTCATTTTTTAAGTTTTAAAACAGGTATCCAGGAGTTTCTGAACACAGCCATACCGCAACCAGATGCAGCTCAGGATCTCCACAGTGGGAGGGAGAAGGTGTTCCATGGGGCCCTGCAAAACACAAAATCAGTCTTCCCCTTATAAATAATGTAGGTATATGGGGGTAGACTGGGGTGGGGTGGGGTGAGGTAGGGGTACCTGGTGAACGTGGGTGCATGTGCATAGTGAAAGTATAGAACCATAGCCTGAAAATCATGATTGCAGTTGCCTCTGGGGAACAAGTGAAGGGAATGGGATTGGGCAGGGATTAAAATAAAGGGTGTCTGCAGTTTCACCTGAAATGTTTATGTGCATTAATTATGCAAATACTAATGGTTAAGTATGAGTAGCAAGATGGGGGGTGGAGGGGTTTGGAAGTCTGAATGGTGGAGTATCTCTTTGACAAGTTCACTCTGGGCAACAGTGATAATGGAAAAATGAGTGTTAGGCTGTCTTGCTCAGAAACACGGAGGTGACCTCCCATGGTCACCAATGCCTGGCATGCATGTTGTAATAACAAAACATCCATTTATATATGTTTTCTTTCTTTGTATCATATGTATATATGCATGCTTGTGTGTGTGTGTGTATATGTATATATATGTATAAACATATATATATATAGATATATATATATATATTTTAACTCCAACAAGCAGCAGAGCTCATTTTGAAGTTCATTAGGAAGACGCCCTTTGTTGAAAAGCAGTTCGGCGATCACATTACTGGAAATGATATAGCTGCTTCCTCGACCTTTCCTGAGCCTGGCTGTATTTCTGCCCTTGGGTTTCACATATCCAACTTTGATTTAGTTTTTGTTCTTTGCTACCAAGAGAACCTAAGCTAATATGTCTTATTATCAACACACTTTTACCAGCCTCCACTGTATTTACACTAGAGTAAATAGCTCTTCTAGGGTAGTAAATGACATTCTCCCCTTTATCCCTACTACAGAGTCCACTGAAAGGAAAAAGGATCAAGGGTGGAAGGGATCAAATAAGAACAATTTCCCGAATGGAAATACAGAATACTGAAGCCTGCTACCATATGCATCTCTTCTCACCTAAAAGTGTTTTCCTCATAATTTACAGAATTTTAATTCCTTAGATCAACCTTCCCAAGACTGTGTTCAGTATCAGCCAGTGCCTCAAAAACATTCACAAGTGTTCAGTGGAAAACTTGTATTAATCGAATTAGCAGGATTTTTTGGTTTGTTTTTTCAGTTTTTGTTTATTCTAGGAATTTTAGGTCTGATGTAAAAAATATACATTTTGAATGTATAACGTGGGGATAAAATATTCAGTGTTTCCCAAACATTCTGATCATGGGATTCTTTTTCTACCAAATCTCACAGAACAGTATTCCAAAGAAAATAGCTTTGGAAACAACGTTAAAAGGTCCCACTGTGGGCTTCTCTGGTGGCGCAGCGGTTAAGAATCCATCTGCCAATGCAGGGGACATGGGTTTGATCCTTGATCTGGGAAGATCCCACATGCCGCGGAGCAACTAAGCCCATGTGCCACACTACTGAGCCTGTGCTCTAGAGCCCGCAAGCCACAACTACTGAAGCCTGTGCACCTAGAGCCCATGATCCGCAACAAGAGAAGCCAGCGAAATGAAAAGCCCATGCACCACAATGAAGAATAGCCCCCACTTGCCGCAACTGGAGAAAGCCCGCATGCAGCAACAAAGTCCCAACGCAGCCAAAAAATAAAATAATATAAAAATAAAATAAAATAAAAAAATAGGGCCCTTCGTGTGTTGTTCCAGAAGCACACACCTGGTAGCTAAACCTCATTCACTTTCACTTAGAGGTCATTATGAGGAACGGGAACCTTTGCTGTGAAGGTTTCAGCACAGTAAGCTTTAGACAGTAAGTGTAATGCAGGGCCCTCACCATGACAGTGGGTAGATATCACACACATCCATTTTGTTTCCTGATAGGTAACTCCCAACACTGTATTTTTCCATCTGTTCTAATTTCCATTTCTAAATGAATGGTCTCTGGGAATGATAACATTGATGTTTCTCCAGCACTTATATCAAAGTCAAGAGAAACTTTAAGGCTGCTAAGTAGTTTATATTCTTCACCTCCCTCTACCTATGTATTCATCTCACCAGCAGCAGAATTCTTCATTTATTTTCCAGACTAGATGGCTGAATTTTGGTCAGTAATACACCTTTTGGTCAAAAACAGTCTGTGCCTGCATCTTTTTGAAAATAAGATGCCTGTTCCTCTCACCAAAGCATGCTGAAATTTCTCAGAATTCAGACATTTAACTATAAGAAAAGAAATAAGGCATACATACTACAAAACACTGTAGTAATAAAGTCCAAGATTGTTAAATAAATATATAACAAGTAATGTGTTTAATGTGTAGCATGTTTTTCCTCCAGCAGAGATGATCAACATTATTCACATCATTATTTGATTTTTGAATGAGCACCTTATGGCAATGCATTCCTCTTTAGGTTCAATGCAGGACTTATCAAGTTTCTCTCCAGCCCTAAAATACATGATGCAATTCTATAAATTGAAACTGCATGATTCCCAAACAATATAGTGGGCATGAGACAATATCAAAAATCTTGTATATTTTTAAAATTTAAATGTGTTCCCACAACAACCCTTAGGTATCAATTCTCATGACACCTCCACTGAATTTGATAAGGTGTCTATTTTATTCCCAGGCAGATTCAGCGTAATACAAAACTATTATTTTCTCAATATGAGAAATATTCTATCACATTAATACATGATTATATAAGGCTGGAAAATAAGAAGGTGATTAAAGCAAGCTTCTCAACAAGAATACTATTTCAGTCTGGCCCATCTTATTAACCACAACTTTCATTTGTCTACTGTTTGGCTGATTAATTCGATTCAACAGGCATTCACTCTTTTTTTTAAAATAAAGTCCAATATTCTCGACTGTTTATTCTATTTTATTTTATTTTATTTATTTATTGGCTGCGTTGGGTCTTCATTGTTGCGCATGGGCTTTCTCTAGTGGTGGCGAGCGGGGGCTACTCTTCGTTGCACTGTGCAGGCTTCTCATTGTGGTGGCTTCTCGTTGCAGAGCAGGGGCTCTATGCATGTGGGCTTCAGTAGTTGCAGCACATGGGCCCTAGAGGGAACGGGCTTCATTAGTTGCAGCATGTGGGCTCAGTAGTTGCGGTGCACGGGCTCTAAGGTGTGTGAGCTTCAGCAATTGTGACTCACGGGCTCTAGAGCGCAGGCTCAGTAGTGTGGCGCCCAGGCTTAGCAGCTTCGCGGCATGTGGGATCTTTCCAGACCAGGGCTCAAACCCGTGTCCCTGCACTGGCAGGTGGATTCTTAACCACAGCACCACCAGGGAAGTCCCAAGCAGTTATTCTTAATAAATGAGTTTGTGCTGGGGAATCAAAGTTAAATAAGACATGTACTTGGTCCAGTTAAACTAAATAGATTAGCACTTTGCCAATTTTCTAAGAGGAAAATACAAGTCCAATATGAGGTTATTTTAATAAACAATTAAATCAATAGTATAGCTAGGGAGTGTTTTCATTTATTACTCTCCATTTTAGCTTTATAAAGAGGTATGCTACCCAGTCGTTCAACAAACTCACAAATGGGAATGCAGCAATTTTTAATAAGTATGAGAAATAATGTAGGCCAGCTATTCTTCCTCTCTGAATGGTGGACTCTAAATGAATCTAAAGCATCATCAAAAAAAGTAAAATAAATCAAAAACAAATGAAGCATCATCATAATGACCATCATCTGGGTAAATTATGCTGTCGAAATAACATGTTAAGGAACTTCCTCTTCCTAATAATAAGGAATGTTACCTGATGGAGAGAGAGAATTTGGGGAAGAGCAATAATACAACATGATCAACAGACTAAATTTTAGCAAACAAGGACACTCATTTGTTTACATATTTTACACTGCTGTTCCCTACAGACAGAGGAGGCACCTGAAGGTATATTTTACTAGTGTGGGTCACATAGGAGTCTTCTAAGGAACTGGTTTAAAAACATCATTCCAAAACTAGTAAAAAAAAAAAAAAAAAAGTTATTTCCACTGTAGATTTGAACCTGTAAGTAATCTATAGGTAAATGTAATCTAAAAAATATTAGGGCAGCCTTAATGGCAGTTCTTTATATAAGAAAGAAACACATACTTGCTGAAAGCTTTTACAGCATCACTAGCTTGCACCCAATAATAAAAACAGCCTACACTTTTTATTTTTACATCTTTATTGGAGTATAATTGCTTTATAATTTGGTGTTAGTTTCTGCTTTATAACAAAGTGAATCAGTTATACATATACATATGTTCCAATATCTCTTCCCTCTTGTGTCTCCCTCCCTCCCACCCTCCCTATCCCACCCCTCTAGGTGGTCCCAAAGCACCGAGCTGATCTCCCTGTGCTATGCGGCTGCTTCCCACTAGCTATCTATTTTACGTTTGGTAATGTATATATGTCCATGCCACTCTCTCACCTTGTCACAGCTTACCCTTCCCCCTCCCCATATCCTCAAGTCCATTCTCTAGTAGGTCTGTGTCTTTATTCCTGTCTTACCCCTAGGTTCTTCATGACATTTTTTTTCTTAGATTCCATATATATCTGTTAGCATACGGTATTTGTCTTTCTGACTTACTTCACTCTGCATGACAGACTCTAGGTCCATCCGCCTCACTACAAACAATTCAATTTCGTTTCTCTTTATGGCTGAGTAATATTCCATTGTATATATGTGTCACATCTTCTTTATCCATTCATCCGATGATGGAAACTTAGGTTGTTTCCATCTCCTGGCTATTGTAAATAGAGCTGCAATGAACATTTAGGTACATGACTCTTTTTGAATTTATGGTTTTTGAATTATGGTTTATGGTATATGCCCAATAGTGGGGTTGCTGGGTCATATGGTAGTTCTATTTGTAGTTTTTTAAGGAACCTCCATACTGCTCTCCATAGTGGCTGTACCAATTCACATTCCCAACAGCAGTGCAAGGGTGTGCCCTTTTCTCCACACCCTCTCCAGCATTTATTGTTTCTAGATTTTTTGATGATGGCCATTCTGACTGGTGTGAGATGATATCTCATTGTAGTTTTGATTTGCATTTCTCTAATGATTAAAGATGTGGAGCATTCTTTCATGTGTTTGTTGGAAGTCTGTATATCTTCTGTGGAGAAATGTCTATTTAGGTCTTCTGCCCATTTTTGGATTGGGTTGTTTGTTTTTTTGGTATTGAGCTCCATGAGCTGCTTGTAAATTTTGTAGATTAATCCTCTGTCAGTTGCTTCATTTGCAAATATTTTCTCCCATTCTGAGGGTTGTCTTTTGGTCTTATTTATGGTTTCCTTTGCTGTGCAAAAGCTTTGAAGTTTCATTAGGTCCCATGTGTTCATTTTTGTTTTGATTTCCATTTCTGTAGGAGGTGGGTCCAAAAGGATCTTGCTGAGATTTATGTCATAGAGTGTTCTGCCTATGTTTTCCTCTAAGAGTTTGATAGTTCCTGGCCTTACATTTAGGTCTTTAATCCATTTTGAGCTTATTTTTGTGTATGGTGTTAGGGAGTGATCTAATCTCATACTTTTACATGCATGTACCTGTCCAGTTTTCCCAGCACCACTTATTGAAGAGACTGTCCTTTCTCCACTGTACATTCCTGCCCCCTTTATCAAAGAAAAGGTGACCATATGTGTGTTGGTTTATCTCTGGGCTTTCTATTCTGTTCCATTGACCTATCTTTCTGTTTTTGTGCCAGTACAATACTGTCTTGATTACTGTAGCTTTGTAGTATAGTCTAAAGTCAGGGACCCTGATTCCTCCAGCTCCATTTTTCGTTCTCAAGATTGATTCGGCTATTCGGGGTCTTTTGTGTTTCCATACAAATTGTGAAATTTTTTGTTCTAGTTCTGTGAAAAATGCCAGTGGTAGTTTGATAGGGATTGCACTGAATCTGTAGATAGCTTTGGGTAGTAGAGTCATTTCCACAGTGTTGATTCTTCCAATCCAAGAACATGGTATATCTCTCCATCTATTTGTATCATCTTTAATTTTTGACTCTTAATGGACATTTCGTTTGTTTTCAGTTTGTGCTAATGCAAATCATGGACAGGAATCCTGCTGTACCGGTTATTCTGGTGCATTTACACAGGGCAGGGGTGAGGGCTGCTGGCTCACAGGCTATTTATATAACTTCAGTTGATGGAGAGGGCTAAATGCTTTCCAAAGTAGTTGTGTCGATTTATACTCCAGTATAAGTAGGGTAGAAGATTCCCATAGTACTCGAGGTCTACAATACCTGATACTACCAGATTGTATGTATTTGTCCATCTCATTGGCATGTAGTTTCCTTGGTTTTGACTCACTTGTCTCTTATTACTTAACGAAGTCGTACGCTTTTCTCTGTTTACTGGCTGTTTGGATTTCCTTTTTTATGAGGTTTACATCAACTATTGTTATTTTTTATTATTATTTTTATTATTTTTATTATTTTATTATTTATTTATTTGTGGCTGTGTTGAGTCTTCGTTGTTGCGTGCAGGCTTTCTCTAGTTGCGGCGAGCGAGGGCTACTCTTCATTGAGGTTGCTTCTCTTGTTAGGGAGCACAGGATCTAGGCGCACGGGCTTCAGTACTTGTGGCACGTGCGCTCAGTAGTTGTGGTTCGCAGGCTCTAGAGTAGTTGTGGAGCATGGGCTTCGCTGCTCCGCGGCATGAGGGATCTTTCTGGACCAGGACTCGAACCCATGTCCCCTGCCTTGGCAGGCAGTTTCTTAACCACTGCGTCACCAGGGAAGTCCAACTATTGTTATTTTGAATTCTTCTCCATTTCCAAGTAATACTCTTACATGACTATTTTCTCACTAAATTGGAGGCATTATCTCTTCATTTTCTAACTTACTAATAAGTAAGGGTTTAGTTCCTTTACACTCTTTCCTATGTCCACACTGCTCAGTAAAGTTATGTCATCATGAGTTATTCCACTGCTCATGATCTCTTTGACTTGTAGTCATATACTTAAAAACCTACATTGTTGATCAACTAGAAACTCTCTCAACGTCACACTTTGTAAAATGAGGACATTCATACCATCTTCCCTTTTTTCTACCTCCTGTCTACCTTCCAAACCTAGTTGTCAAAGTTGAAATTTATATTCTGTTCTATGTGCAGTTAAGTCTTCTGTTATTTGAGAGTCAGTACGGAGTAAGGTTTAAGAGAACAGGCGGAGAGCCTAAACTCAAAGCCTCGATCCAACCTTAAATTAGGTACAGCCTGGGCAAGTTCCTTCCCTGACTTAGCTTCCTGTTCTCAAAAGTAGGAATGATATTAGCACCAACCTCATAAGGCAATTCAGAGAATTAAATGAGTTAATATATGCAAAAACACTTAGAGCCTAATATATACTAAGTACATACCAGTATACAATACATTTCAGTACATACCAAGTTAATACTCATACATACTAAGTATAGTTTACTTTAGTTATTTGTGTTTACATGCAAATTGACAATAAAAGCTGCAAACCAAGACAGTATTGCCATTATTACAATGAAATTAATATTGCCCACTGCAGATGTACTGTGTCTCTGTGTATAGACTACACCTCGTTCCATACTGTGCCAGTGTCACTGCCCTTGTGCAGGGTGACCACATACCCCAAGCCGCCTTGGGCTGTTCCAGTTTATACCTGTTGTCCTGATGTTACAGCATTCGAGTGCCTCCTTACACTATTGAAGTGTAAGGAGTTTGGACAAGTTCTGGTTTGGACAACAAATTAGATACGTGGTCATTACCCCTGTGTGTCACTGAAAAGGGGGACATCTATAGTGTTACGTTGAAGTGAATTCTTCCTTTCCTCACCAATACTAGGTTAAAAATCAACCATAGTTTACTTGGCTTTATGTTTATGTCCGTATAGCCTTTTCTCCTCTGGAGTTCAAGTTCCTTCTCCTCTTCCTCTCCCTCCTCCCTTCCAACAGTGCCTAATACCTAGTAAGTACAATATGCCTCAAGGTGTTTCTATGCTCTCAATCACACAATCAATAGAAGTCTCTCCACTCTAGACTAGCTGCAATCTGCACTGAATGCCCTATTACCTTCCTTCTTGGTTTATTGCCTCATTTTGCTGGATTATTTCTATAAATAGCTTAAGGTGTAGCACAGGAGGTCAATTTTTCAAATTTCTTTCTATACAAAATATCTTCTTCAGCCTCCACTTATGACTCATAGTTTGGCTGGATACAAACCCCTAGGGTGAAAAGTATGTGCCTGAAAAACTTTAGAGGTATCTTTCTAATGCCTTCCAGGATCCATGGTGCTCATGACAAGTATGATAAAGTCAGATTTTAAATTTTCTTTTTAGGTAGCCAGTATTTTTCTCTCTGGAATGGATGTATCCTCTCAGTATTTTATTCTATTTTAATTTATTTTTTCAGTATTTTAAAGTTTCACAAGGAAGGGTGCCTAGGTATGAGGCTATTCTTGCTCGTCTTGTATAACTATTTTCAGTCTGAGGCCTGATGTCTACTTTCAGCTGTGGGGAATTTTGTTGCCCTTTGATAGCTTCCCTCCAGTTTTCTTCTGGGTCTGGAGTTTCTAATAGTAACATGTGGGATCTCCCAGATGCAGCCTCTCTAACATATTTCTATCACATTTTCCATTGTGTCTTTCTTTTTTATACACTGAGAAATTTTTTAAATTCCTACTGAATTTATTTCAGCAACCATATTTTCATTTCCAGGAGACCTCTCTTGATTTCTGACCATTCTCTTTTTAATTAACTCCCTAGTCTTATTTTATAGTTTCTAGCTGTTTTTAAACCTCTCTCAGGATATTAATTAAGGTTTTTCCTTAAATTATTTTGTTCCCTAAATTGTCCCTGGTCCTACTAGGATATGTTTTCACTCTTTTTCTCCCTCTCTGATGTTGTAAGCTTTACTCAGCTATCAGGCAAATGACAGTTATTTTCTATTTAAGAATGAGTGCAGAGAGCTTCCCTGGTGGCGCAGTGGTTGAGAGTCCGCCTGCCGATGCAGGGGACACGGGTTCGTTCCCCGGTCTGGGAGGATCCCACATGCCGCGGAGCGGCTGGGTCCGTGCGCCATGGCCGCTGAGCCTGCGCATCCGGAGCCTGTGCTCCGCGAAGGGAGAGGCCACAGCAGTGAGAAGCCCCCGTACAGCAAAAAAAAAAAAAAGAATGAGTGCAGAAAGCTCCCTGAAGTCAACGATTGATTGGCTTCTTATGCAGGAAGAAGCGGGGAGTAACTGTAACAGGATCCCCCCCAAACACAATTTTCTCGGCTGTAAAAACTCACACTAGCTGCCCTAGATCTCGCCAGTTTCACTGTTTTCAAAATGAAATCATCTCATTTCAGGAGGGTGAGGGCGGGGCTGGGAGTCCACTCCTCCAAACACAACCCTTCAATGAGCTCCCCTATTTCAGTCACACTTTTAACTAACTCCACCCTCTCTCATACATGCGCATCAAAGCACGGAGCTACTTCTGCAGGTGGGGTCAGAATCCTCCTCAGTTGCACGTGGTCCCTGTGCATATTCTAGGTGATGCTTTTCCTCTGTTCTACTGCTTCAGTTTCACACTCTTCCACCTGTCTTCCGTCTTTCCAAACTATGTTGAAATCTCTTGATTGTTGTGGGCTTATATACTTAAACACTTTGATACCATCATTTTTGTGTCTTGTCAAAATGGAGAAGAGCTAAAAGGGTTCTCAGTGCATTCTGAATCTGCTATTCTGTGGTCCCAGTGTTTAAACTTCTTGGTCTTCCCCAGTGTCTATCATTGCTTTTAGAAATACAATCTCCTGGTCTACTCGTGAAGGAAATGAATACACCACATCTAAAATGACAAGGAATGCGGGTTACATGCTCTAGGGTCTTGTCGTACTCTGCCATTTACTAATAAACCACTTACGTGCTACAAATTGTAGGTGCTCATTTATAAAACGAAAGGGGATAACTCTACATGAACTAAAGATTTCTCCTGCTCTAAATCATAATTTTCTAAGTTCTTTTCTTAAAATTTCTCTATATTATCATTAATTTTCATTAAAAAAATAAAAATCAGGCTTCCCTGGTGGCACAGTGGTTGAGAGTCTGCCTGCCAATGCACGGGACACGGGTTCGTGCCCTGGTCCAGGAGGATCCCACATGCGGTTGAGCGGCTGGGCCCATGAGCCATGGCTGCTGAGCCTGTGTGTCCGGAGCCTGTGCTCCGCAACGGGAGAGGCCACAACAATGAGAGGCCCGTGTACTGCAAAAAAAAATTAAATAAAATAAAAAAATAAAAATCTAACTTTCTCTTTTGAAAATCAAAGAGTAAATTCCCATAGTCCTACAATAATGGGATAATTAGTTCTGAAACCTGTCAAGTTTCATGTTTCATATGAAAAGAAAATCACATTAAATAATTTTTAAATTTAAATAATTAAATTTAAATAATTTTTAAAAATTAAACATGGACTTTGTAGCACAAAGACAAGGTCCCCCCAAATGGTATTGCTTTATTTACTAGAAGTGTTCAGCTCTGCATTGAAGTTGAAATAAAATAAATATATTAATTTTGAGGTGCAAAAATTTCTTATGAAAATCAATTTTTCTTTTCTGTCTATACAAACAAAAGTATGGAATGACGTTAGAGGTCAGGTTTATTTGGTAATAGAATGTAGCTTCTTGGGGCTTCCCTGGTGGTGCAGCGGTTGAGAGTCTGCCTGCTAATGCAGGGGACGCGGGTTCGAGCCCTGGTCTGGGAAGATCCCACATGCCACGGAGCGACTGGACCCGTGAGCCACAACTGCTGAGCCTGTGCATCTGGAGCCTGTGCTCCGCAACAGGAGAGGCCACAACACTGAGAGGCCTGCACACTGCGATGAAGAGTGGACCCCACTCGCCACAACTAGAGAAAGCCCTCACACAGAAACAAAGACCCAACACAGCCGAAGATAATAAATAAAATGTGACACCTTTATAAAAAAAAAAAAAAAAAAGAATGTAGCTTCTTGATATTTTTGATTTTAGGAAAGGAGAGTATCAACATCAAAACGTTTTTCAACTTTACTTTTATTTAAAATGAGGCCATATTTTCCTCTTACAAAAAGAGAGTTCAACTAGAACTGTCAATTTTCTCATCTGTAAAACAAGAGCACTGAATCAGCTGACTGTATTCATTCAGAACTCAATTTCCTTATCTTATGATCACTAAGCTTCTCCCTAAATCTAATATACTAAGGTTCTAAGGAAAGGAAAATATATTACTAACGACATGTTTTGATTTTCGTTTCTTAGAGTTCAAATGTCCACCATTCACCTTGGTCTAAGCTTAAGGAACCATTCAAGGGGATACAATGCAGGTGGGAGGAGAAAACAGAACCCTCACACAAGCTGTGCTGTGTTGCAATCAGCCTTCCGTTTGAAAAATAATCTTCTCTATAGCTTTAAAGTGATAACTTTGTACCTGCAATGCTTCTTGTTTCAAACGGATTTTCTCTGGCTCCTCCTGAACACGTTCTGAGGAATCATCGACCTCTTCGATTTCTGAGGAGGAAGGACTCTCTACTGCCACAGTCACAGGAAATTCTGATGGACCTGAGTGTCACAAGAAGAAGATAGGAAACCACAGAGTTGTTACACTAAAGTGCAAAGAAAGAAGACAAGATTGTAAAATAGATAACACAAGCCAGATCCAAATATGCAAATATTAAAGGGCATTTAACAAAAGTGATCTGCGGTATCATTATTTATAAATGTCTCTCACTGCTCCTTAGTCTAAAACAGGCAATGACTAAGTAAAATTACAGGAACTTATTTTTGCTATGTTACTGTACAGACCTCTGCTGTACGTGGTTAGGATTAGTAATGGGAATTGCCCATATTATTTTATTAAGCTTCTTTCACAGAAGCCAAGTGAAGATCCAAGGTAAACATTTCTTCTCAGATCAACTTTATACTGCAAATGAAAAATTTATTCTTCACCATCAGACAAAAACAGTCTGGAAGAAAATGTAGTTTTTCAGAGGAAAATACATCAGTAAAGGGACTGATGAATAATCAGGAAGTCAACATATCTAAGCTGTGAATAATAGACATTAGAATTTTAAAAAATAAATCACATACACACACACAACTAAAACTGACCCATCAAAAATTTCATCTTCTCACCACCCTTAAGCCAAAACTAGGGCAACAATTCTCCCAGCAAGCTCACTGCCACTGCAGTGTTGTTCAATAGGACATTTCCAAACATTTAAAACTGACCTGGCCACAACCCCATAAAAGTCTACACATCATAAAGAACTGTGCTGGGATTATATAACCACGCAGAAGACAAGTCACTAGGACATCATGTTGACAACAAGCAGCAAACCCTGCAGCCTAGGAAAACCCTAAAGGAGAACGAGGTGCACACCCCTCTCTCCGGGAACGCAAGGCCAGGACTGACACCCAAGATGCTCTTCTCTCAACCTCTGTGCCTTTCACAGAGCAACTATGCAGTCTCCCAAGACCACTGGGAAGGAGAATCTGATACTGACAGTATTCGCTTGCCACGAGGCCATAAGCGAGGGAATGTGTGTGGCCTTGGTGAGAGAGCAGAGGTTTGGGAGGTGTTGCTTTATATTGGCTTTCAGATCAGGAATTTGTACATATAGCCCGCAAACAACGTTTCTTGAAAACATGTGAACATTCTTGAGTATGACAGCTCCACGTGAGGGGTCAGAAATGGCAGTCAAGTTCGTCTCACTGGGTAACAGCTGATTTGCGGACTGGAAAACAGGCTTCCTTGTTTACAGACGTCACCACAAGGCTGCCTGTTGTGTGCCAAATCCACACAACTACACAGTTGCATTGGGAGAGCGACCAAACATGTTTTACATGGATTTATTTCAGAGAGGGAAATGCTTCATGTAAGGCTCTGTCAGTTTAAAAAGCAAGAAGAATGACCATCCACCTTTCCCAATTCAAGCCCTATATATCATAAATGTGATAGCTACACACCACCAACTGATTACATACATCACGAGCTTTGATGAATGGAAAGCCCCTAAAAAGATATCAACAAGACGAAGTTAGATCTTCATGTAAATACATCACCAGTTAAACCCAGTTAATACAACTATTTAGTATTATGTACAGTATCCATACAGAATTGTGTATAAAAATAAATAAGCTCAAAACAAGGACCTGGAGGGCTCTGCTACGGAGAAAACACAACAGAATTCAGCCTACTGGCTTGCTAATAACTCTCTGAACTGCTGAGAGGCCCCTTCAGCTCCTATGTTCAGGATGGTTGAGATTTGTCTCTCTTCTTTAAATGGTGATATTAATCGTTCTCTAATTTACCACCCTGTGTGACGAGGATGGACCTGCGATTAAGTGTCTCAGGAAGAAGACAGGAAACCACAGAGCTGTGAAACTCAAGTGCAAACACTGGGGATTCAGCACTATAGTTTAGGCAACAGCAATTCACATTACCATTTGCAAAAAAGTAGTCGGTTGTCCAGTGGGGAGTAGAAACATCCATTTAACATGAGCAACTGAACAGATATTTTACACAGGAACTACTTCAAGTACTATTTAAAATCAATTCTCTTTGTTTTCTTAAGCAATTGTTAATCCCCAATTTCGTGATTACTACCAAGTAAGTCACCTGAAGATCATCTAGAGCCATCTATTTCACTTAGCAAGCCTAAAGCTATAATTCAATCATTTTATTTACTGTTCTGTGACAAAAATTACTATGAACAGCTATCCCCTGGATAAGAAATCAGGTAATGCTAGTTTGACTCACTAAATCTGATTTACTGAGTTAATAAGCCAGTTCATTTAGAATAGCTCTAATGCATATTTTTCATCCATTCTGCATTAAACTATTTCCCATGCCTAAAATGTCTTTTTTCCCATTCGTACGTATCCAAATTCCTACTTCTGTGCTGTAGGGCTTCGCTCAACTACACCTGCCTTTAATCAAACTTTTCTCACATGCACAATCATGTGAGATCATTTTAGTCTCCTCAAGACTCCCATGGAGTTACCTCTGTTGTGACACTTGAGAAACAACTTGAAACTCCCAATTACTTTTAATTTTTCTTCCTTAGAGGGCTCATTAGGCAGAAGCCAAGCCATGTGTGAGTTACTTTTTTTCCTCTACACAAAGCACCAGAGACCACCCACATAATACAAGTTCCAAAATAAAGAACTCTAAATGACTGAAAAAGACAGGGAATGCAAACAGGTTACCTGTTGCTTTTTGCACTTTCTGCAGGACACAATGGCCGGAAACCAGACACTCCAGGTGGTAGCGCTTCAGGAGGGTAGCATTCTTTACCAGCAGAGTGTTTCCTTCCATTACTTACAGGCTTCTTTGCGGCCAAGACTACGTTTGACAAAGCATGAAAAGAAGGAATCAAGATGCACCAAAGGTCTACAGAGCAACTGTCACACGTGCACACGTCGAAAGGAATCAAAAAGGCACTTGACAATGATGCCAAGCCCATTAAAAAGAGGATCGGTTTTGTACAAAGGTTTTACATAAGCCAGCATTTTTTAAAAATATAAGTTCTCTACAGTAACAAGTTATTTTAACTAAAACAAAAGTATTGAGATGTGCAGAAATGCAAAAATAAAGTTTAAAAAAAGATCCCAAAGTATGATACATTTTATGTATCATGCAGAAACACTCAAGTTTCCTGAATCGTAGAACACCTTTGGCATTTCTGAATCTCAAGGACACAGAAACACAGATATACCCATGACTTCTGCCAAACAGAATCTTCAGAAGTAGACCAAAAGTTAAATTTAAGACGAATTTTTCTATGTAAAAACAATACAAGTTATAAGGCTGCAAGTTGCTGGGGGGTAGGTGAGTCAATTTTACCCTCCTATAAGCCTGTCAACCTTCACTGCTCCTTTGATTTCATATAGAAAACAGAAAAAAAAACAAATGAAACCCACTGGATGAAAGAGTGAAATGTGGAGACTTACCCTATATTTCAGTAGTAAAGAGGCAAGTATCTTTATATGAAACATTTGGTTGCAAAAACTAGACCTACGTGTTAATATTTTACTTAGAACAAGCCATATATTAAAATTCACATTTAAATATTTAACTTGAATTTACTGAAAACAAACATCATAGGTTAAAATGGTTATATTTATCCTTCACAGCTACTGTATTTTATGTTATTTTATTTATTTATTTTAATAGATCTTGATTGGAGTATAATTCCTTCACAATTCTGTGTTAGTTTCTGTTACACAACAAAGCGAATCAGCCATATGCATATACATGTCCCCATATCCCACCCTCTTGAGCCTCCCTCCCACCCTCCCTATCCCACCCCTCTAGGTCATCGCAAAGCACCAAGCTGATCTCCCTGTGCTATGCTGCTGCTTTCTACTATATTTTAGCAGCATTAGGATGCAGGGTAAAATGGAGTGTATGTGGTAATAGAGGACAAATATTTCATAGAGTGTAGCTTATTGATAATCACCACACGATCCTGTGTGATTTACATGCCTCTTAAAAATATATAGGAGCTCAGTTCATTTTGTGCTATTTTATTGTGTTTTTTAACTTCATTGCCATCAAAAAAAATGTTTGTATGCATATGGTTTGTATGTGTATACCCTTCCTTTACTTTCAGAAACTAATGCAAATACATTTGTATTAAAATTTTTTTAAATTACACTTTTCTTGTTAGGAGATTAAAAAATTTCTAATAAAAGCTCCCATCTTTTATTAGGCATACATAAGTACAATATAAATGTGACACAATTCACACCATTATTTCACTCCTATACTCACCTGGATCTAGGTATATACCCAGATACTGATTTGGCTTACCTCTATGTCTCCAAATAACTGAGGCAAATACAAAAAAAAGCCCAAGAAATAAAATTACTCTTAAAAGAGCTCAATGAGCTTGTATACTTCAGTTACATTTCCACTTTGTTTAATCATGCTAACTAAAAAAAAATGTTTAACTGTTCTCATTGCATGATGCCCTATTGTGCTGTACTAAATTTACAGAATTCCTAATATGTTTTACATATACATGTTTTATTTATATATCTTTCCATTTCTAATATCATAGCAAAAGTCAATGTAGCTATTTTAAGAATGCTTTACATAGGATATAAATTTTTAATAATAATATCTAATTAGTGTGATATCACAAATCTTAACTTCTTTGAATGTACTATTTGATTATTAAAATATCACTCTCTTGAAATAACAATGGGCAGACGATCATAAGCTTTTTTTTGACTTCATAAACACTCTTAACAACTTATTTAATACACTATTGTCCAAGCAAGTTGATGAATAGAGAATCAAAAACATACAACTTTAAGTAGAAAAAAAGAAGCTGTATTTATGAAGATGTTTACAATAGTTTATTTGAGGTTATTTCCAATTTTTCACCAATTTAAAAAATTGACCTACTCAATGAAACCTTGTGAATGCAATGGTAAAAAGTATAACTATGAATCACAGAATTTAAATTTAGCATGAAAACATAAGAATGGCAAATTATATTGAAGCTATGTGGAATTATGTTTATAGACAGCAGGAAGAGAAAATAAAAATGTAAATATTGCTTGATAGGATAATGGGATTAGAGGTGGTCTTTTAAATTTTTCATTTTTATGCTAATACAATACCGTTATAAAACCCAAAAATCTTCAAACAACACATTTTTTAAAAATTGTGGTAAACTACACAAAACAGAAAATTTATAATTTTAACCATTTTAAAGTGGACCGTTCAGTGATATGAAGTCAACAAAGTTTTAAAACTTTCAGAGGGCACCTGAATAAAAGATGTGCTGTCCACTGGTGATTTTAATGTATCTGGTATATAACTAAAGTCACCACAAAACTCTTTCTGGGAAATTGGCAGATCATAAACATAAAAAATTTATTTTGCTTTTTATTAAACCTTATTGTTTTGCTGTTTCAAAATTCAAATTTACTCACAAGAAAGAGTCAGTTTCATATTAGATTTGGTTTCACAAATGCTGCTCCTGCTATTCATTCTTATCACCAAAAAAAAAGACTATTTGTGACTAACGATAATATGTTACAGAAAATAAAAAGTTAAAAGGTTTTCAATCTGCATATCTGGGAACCTAAATTAAAGCATCACACAACATTTTCAAAAACAGAAAAGCCATTTGATTTGACTCAAATCTTAGTTTTAAGATGGCAGAAAGTACCTTGATAATTTTCTTTTAAGAAAGAAAGAAAACCAAGCCATTAAAGAGAAATTCTTCCGAAAGAACTGAAACATGTTATATACCTCTGACTTGGCACTCCTTCCATCTGGAGAACTTTTTTGGTAACTGTTTTCATCACAGAATGATCTAAAGTAAAATGAATTGAAATTAGAGTAATTATTTTCCAATGAGTGGCTATTTCCATTTAAAACCAAAAGCCAACTAATTATTGCTTTTCCCATACATTTAAATATGAAATCTACATTATATAATTATACACTTATTTCCCCTTGTGTATTCTAATTTCTTCCTCAGAAACCTAAGATGCCATCTTGCAGACTGCCCACAGTGGCTACTATTTGGGCAGCAGCAAAGGTCAACTTGAAACATTTTGCATCTAAAGTGGCTTTGGCTACCTTTGGATACAAAGTACAGTCTGAGCACCGTCCAGACGCTTAGATACCTAAAGAGCATCTAAGATATCAAACCAGGGCATCCAAGATAACAAACCAAGTCCTGATATTCCCTCAAAAGCTGCTCCTCCCATCAGCCCCCTTCTTCTAAGGGATACTACCCAGTTGCACACATAATCATCAACGACTTGTCTCCTTGGTACTATTTCCTTCATACCTCACATCTATCTGCAGGTCTTGATAGCTACACCCTCAAAACACAACCTGAATTCAACCACTTTTCACTTGCTGCAAACTTCCAACCTAACCTAGGCCATAAACATCTCTTATTTGGAGCACTGTGATAGTCTCCTAACTGGTCTCCCTGTTCCTCTTTTTTTTTTTGCGGTACGCAGGCCTCTCACTGTTGTGGCCTCTCCCGTTGCGGAGCACAGGCTCCGGACGCGCAGGCTCAGCGGCCATGGCTCACGGGCCCAGTCGCTCCGCGGCATGTGGGATCTTCCCGGACCGGGGCACGATCCCGCGTCCCCTGCATCGGCAGGCGGATTCTCAACCGCTGCGCCACCAGGGAAGCCCCCTGTTCCTCTTCTTTATCCTCCCAAGTCCCTTCTCTATACCAGGTCACCTTATTCAGATACGATTTGGATCATGCCTTTTTCCAGTTCAAACCCCTCTACTCATTTAGAATAATCCACATCTTTACTCTGGCCTTCAAGACTTTACAAGAGCAGACCCCTGCCTAGCTCCTTGACCTCATGTCCTACCACACTCTTCTTCACCCGGTACTCTGCCCAGATTGGCCTCCTTGCTTTTCCTTAAATACTCCACCCACCTACATGCCTATATACTCATTGCCTCCTTGTCCTGGAATGTGCTTACTCCACATCTTCCATGGCTTGCTCCTCTCTTCATTCAGGTCTCCGTTCAAATGCCACTTCTCCAGTGAAGCTGTCCCCTAACAAACCTATCCAATGGAGTCCTACCTGCTCTCCCTCACTCTCTTTACATTAAGATAGTTTTGCACTTCCTACTCTCTAAAATTATATGACTTATCTGTTTACTCATTTCTATCTGATCTCCTTCACTAGAATGTAAGCTCCATGAGGGCAAGACTTTTGTCTGTCTGGTTCACTGCTTTATCCCTAGTCCCTAAACCCGTCTCTGGCACACAGAAGATGATTACAAAATTACTTGTGAATCTGACAAATGAATAAAGTACTCCTGGCAAGAATTCAGAGGTTGCACAGGAAAGAAATAATGCTCTGGGTGGAAGCAGGCTTAGTATCTAGGTTCACCTCTTGAACAACATGGGTTTGAACCTCGCGGGTCCAGTGACACACGCATAGTTTTCAATACATATGTACTATCGTCCTACATGATCCAAGGTTGGTTGAATCCACAGATGTGGAACCACTGACTATAAACTTATACCCAGATCTTCAACTGCATAGGGGTCGACACCCCTAACCCCACGTTGTTCAAGGGCCAACTGTATATGATGAGGAAAGTTAAACACATTAAGTTTTAAAAAACTGTCAATACCTGAACAAATTCTTTTTGTTTTGCTATGTGTTTATCAATTTAAAAAAAGTGACCACAGACCAACAAGCAGATTTTTTCTTATATCCAGAACGAGCAGAGTTCTGTTGGTTTCAAGGGCCTTTAGGAAAGCCTTTGCTCCTTCACTGGTGAGGCCGCACTGCTGCAGGTCAAGTGCTTTCGATGAAAGACAAAAGGTCACTTGCTAACTCTACAGACTTAACATATAGACAACTCTCGTTTTCTCACGTGTGGAAGAGTCCTACACAAGACAAGTCATGGCAGGTTTGTAATTTTGGCTATGGAAAAAAACAGAGACATATACGCACACACATAATGCATAATCCAATTTAAAAACCTCTTCTTGGATGTGCAATAACCCTGGCTTTAGTACCAATAAATCAGACAACATATTTTACAATTACAGAACTGAAGAATAACTGTATATAACCTATGAGCAAAAAGCATCACAAAATGAATCTCAGTTCATAATTAGCAAGGGCGGCAGGGGCATGTAAACCTCACAAGCAAAACCTGGTGGAGCTCAGAAATGCACTGCATTCTTTTGATCATGATCTTCAGCTCCAAATCACACTTGAAACTAGTTCAAAGGGGAAAACAAAATAGAAGAAATGTAATAACTGTTAGTTTTAGAGGAAAAAAAGACAAGTCTAAGAGGATACAAATAATAAAAACTTTCAACAATGTGTGAATAGAGAATACATACTAAAAACCTATCATGAAAGTATGATGGTCAAGAACCCTCGCAGTAAAAGGTCAGACAAAAGCCAGAAAAACTGATCATGAATTCTAGTAGTTCTGGGGCTGAACAACCTACTCATTTAAACCAAAGGGATCATCACTAAAGCACAGGGATTAAAAAATATTACATGAAAGGAAACTATCATGAGTCTTTTGTTTAAGTGTTGTGTGGACCATCACATTAAAATAACTGGAGTCTTTCAACACCCCCATGACACACAGAAATAGCAAGTCAGACATACGGATCTGACAGGATATGATACAACCCTTACAAACTCTCACTACAGAAGAATGGACACAGGGTATAATTAACCAAATAGCCAAATTAATACAAACAGCCAGTAAACCTCACCAGTCAATCAAATGAATACAAAATAAAACAAAATGTGGTTATTCTCCTATCAGATGAAGCCAAGATTCTGTAAGAAAAGCCTTTAAATAATGTCTATACCCTTTGGATCCAACAACTCTCTTCTAAGAATTTAACCAAAAGAAACAGTCAGAGATATAGGTAAGGATATATATCAGAGTACTATTTGTAACTGAAAAACTGGACAAAGCTTATATACAAGAATGGATAAGCTATGTGCACTGTGGCATATTCATATAATGGAATACTGAACAATCACAAAAAATGATGTAGGAGATGCAAATTTACTGACTTGCTAAAATGCTCATACTAAATTAATTGAAAAAAGTTATAAAATTGGGAGTAATCCCACTTGCATAGAAAATGGAGAGGTACTCATTTTTGTAGTTTTACATTTTTTTACAAGTGCTACAGGCCAGTGTTTGTGAGAGGCAGGCTTCACATCTACTGTTGGGGTGGACTACAAATTGGCATAGCCTTTCTGGGTGGTAATTTGGCCATGTGTATCAAATGTCTTAAAAATATGTCACACTTAGTCATTCCACTTGTAGTACCTTATTCTACAGAAGTAATCCCGATGGACACAGAGATGTATATACAACGTATTCACATTGTTTCTGACAGGGAAAAGCAAACTGTCTAAATAGAATTGCAAAGAATTGATTAAACTATGGGACATCAATACGACGCAATACTACATACATGATACATCATTAAGTGAAAAAAGCAGGAATATGAAATAGCAAGTATACTACAATTCTATTTTTGTAATCCCTAAGTGTACATATATATTTGTAGAAAAAAAAAGACTGAAAGTATATACACCAAAATGAACAGTGATTATATCTGGGTATTAAAATGATAGGTAATTGTTCTCTTGTTACTCTGTATTTTCTATAAAGGATATATGCAACTCTTAGAGAAAGTGTAAAAGCAAAATAAAAGCTATCAGTAAAATGAGGCTTAAAAAAACCTATCACAATAGTATCATGCCAAAAGCTAAGCATATTAAAAATTCAATATTTTCAATTTTAGAATTTCCCTCTAAGCCATAAATCCTCACTAAGAGATTCTGCCAAAGCACTTGCACCCAGGTCACCAATGAGCGGGTTGCAGTTCAGAGTGATGCGCCTCAAACCAGCCATGCAGTCAAGATCACGTCTCCTGGAATGAAGACTCTCAGCCCAGGTTTCTTCATGCCTTCTGGTAGTCTGATACTTCAAAGATTTAATGGGATGAAATTAAGATGCTTGAATAAGGAAACAGGGTGTGCCTGAGTATGGCTTATTATGTCAGAGAGTTACACACACACACAGATCAAGCATATATGCCAGGAGCATCAACCTGAGAAATTCAACAGTCACTTCTGGTTTACGAGTCCAGTGACCCAGATTCTGCTCGGTCAGTGATTAGATTCTAGCCACTGTTTTTCCTGTTTCTGAACACTTACATAAAGTTGGACAACTCAATTACAGTCTATGAATTATTTTCCTTATCTTCTAAGTCAGGGAATTGGTTCTAAATTCCATCTTTGCTGAGGCCCTATATTTCATCATCCTGTCCTCCAATGGCCTCCAAACACCTCACTGGGCAAACCATAAGAAAACTTTTTAATATGCATCTTATTTATTAACAAATTATATACACAAAGTTCCATACACAGTATTTATGTACATGATAAACTACACAGATTTTTTAAAATAATACAAAGGTAAAAATGTTCTCATATTTTCTTTTCCTAACTCCTAAGGCATTATTTTATTTTACTTATTTTTTTAATAAAGATTTATTTATTTGTTTGTTTGTTTGTTTGGCTGTGCCGGGTCTTTAGTTGCAGCATGCCGGATCTTTTAGTTGTGGCATGTGGGCTCTTAGTTATGGCAGGCACGTGGGATCTAGTTCCTTGAGCAGAGATCGAACCCAAGCCCCCTACATTGGGAGCACATAGTGTTAACTGCTGGACCGCCAGGGAAGTCTCAAGCATTATTTAAAAAACTATATTTACAAAATGTATCTCACATGCTACCTAGGGTGTGCACACAAGCTTTAGAGGCCTGGACTATGCAGAGCCAGTTTGATGTGCCTTGGGGAAATAATGGTTTGACATTTAAGCAAAAGTACTGTCTTGAAGACATTGAATTCTTTATATTCATAAAGTAAATTTTGGTAACAGGGAACACTGACTGTAAATGAAAAAAGTCTTATTACATTCCTGAAAAAGTAAAAGACTCAAAGTGCCTTTGTTACTCTAAAAGGAAAATCATTAGTGTCGTTTTTCTATTAACAATAACTTATTAAAGCTCCAAGCAGAAACAACAGCAATCACTTACACAGTGCTTAGTATGTGCCAGGCACTATTTATACAAATAAGTGCATTTAAACCTCATAATGAGGCATAGAGGTTAAGTGATTTGCCCATGGTCACTAGCTATGAAATGGGAGAAAGGGACTTTGAACCTAGGTCATTTGGCTTCCGCACCCAAGTTCCTGACTGTTTTCTACCTCAGGGGTCAATGGACTTGCCCTGTATAGGCTCAAAGAATTTTTCAATTTTTAAAATCTAAATTTAAACATTTCCAGATTTGTGGGCTATACAGTTTCTGTTGCAACGACTCTGCCCCACTGGTGTAGGGTGAAAGGAGCCACAACTACCATGTAAACAATGGGTGCGACTCTGTTCCAGAAAAACTTCCTTTACAAAGCCAGGCGACGGGCTGGATCTGGCCCACCAGCCAGAGTTTACCTATCCCTGATCTGCACCATCAAACTATTAAAAAGCCTTCATGTCAAATTATTAACTAACTTTAGGCCTAAATACAGTCATTATAACCACTGTAAAGTTGTTAAGGCATTATTTTAAAAACTGTATTTACAAATTGCTGACGTACTGACTTTTATTAGTTTAAAAACTACAACAGCTAATAAACACTTGATTCATTTAAGTCTTGAAGACTAGAATGGCATAGTTTCTTCACAGTATTACAATAAAAGTTTTCAGTAAAAAAACATACATAAAAGTATTATTAGGTATTATATATTAAATCTCTTATTTCTAAAATTAAGTGGACTATCTTTACTAAATGGTAGAATCCCAAACTGAAAACTGGTCATATTCTTTCAGCAAAATGAAAGCTACGCTCACATGTATCAAAAGACAAAAATTAGGGCTTCCCTGGTGGCGCAGTGGTTGAGAGTCTGCCTGCCAATGCAGGGGACATGGGTTCGTGCCCCGGTCCGGGAAGATCCCACATGCCGCGGAGCGGCTAGGCCCGTGAGCCATGGCCACTGAGCCTGCGCGTCCAGAGCCTGTGCTCCGCAACGGGAGAGGCCACAACAGTACCACACACACACACACAAAAGACAAAAATTAACTGCCCTTTGTATCAATATATTAATGTGTTTCAATCACATATGTTTTCATGAAAGTTTAAACATAAAATCACCTTTAAGATCTAGGCCATGTGATCTGCTCCATGCCATGTCAGAACACACCCTGTTAAGTTTACTTAACTTGTCTTACGTGTGATAGAATTCTTTATACCTTGACAAATAACTAAAAGGAAAAAAAAAAAAACCCACACACACAATAAGATGAAGAGCCTATACATTTGTCAATCTTGACTTATTTGCTTTTCTTGAGTCAGTTGCAAGTTTATAGCCACATTCTCAAAATCATTAACTACAATCTTCCCAAACAGGTAATTGACGAACAGATGCATTCTAAAACTTGTCAGTAACAAAGCGCTATTCCAGTTTACAGCAACAGTTTAATTCTACTTAGATACTAAAACTGAATACACTGAATACTGCAAACTTTATTCCCAACCACTCAGCAAAGTACTACATACCTTTTCAGATATAGGGAAAAAAAGAAAAAGCATACGATTCTTCCTATTTTCATTTCCAAAGATACATCCCAATCTTAATGATCAATCAGCGATTTCAACGTCAACTATAAACCCAGTATACTGCTGCTATGCAGTGTACTAGAGCAAGAGAAGAGAGAGGACCTCAAACCCTCTGTTCCCTCAAATTCAAAGGCAGGCTTCCTGACCCCTCCAGACCACTACTGGACACAGGGAAGGCACACTAATGTTGCAGGACCCCAACCAACAGTCACCTGCTTTGTGATTACTTCCATGACACACCCTCACCAACACCACTGAGTTTGCTTCTCCTACGGGACGTTACATGTATTTACTATTTTAACACATACCACAGTGCATCATAATTATGATTGCAGATAGATGTTCTAACAATTGAAAGAGAATGATGACTTTTTTGCTCTTTACATCTTGCTATTTCCCGTCCCATAATATTTCTTGAAGCGAAACCATAAAATATAGACAAACACAAAAAACAGAAAATATACAAAACGTGTGCTTTGCACCTTAACGCAAACTTAAGTAAAATTAGTTCTGACAGTATCCAGCATGACAAAATTCCATGGTACAAACGAGAATAGACCAAGGTTTGAGCAGGTACAGGAGACAATCCAGGCATGAACAACACCAAGGCAAGGTAGACAGGAAGTAACATGGTGTGTAGGAAATCAAGAGACCAGTCTGATGGGAAGAGACTTAAACAAGACTGAAACTCACTTTCTAAACCTCCATCTCCAACTGGACAATTCGCAGGACACAGGTGCACCAAAGTGGCCAATTTATTCAATCCCTTTAATATGGAGGAAGAGTTTAAAATTTTACTGGTTTAATTTGCCCCAAAAGCAACTCTCAACAGTTATGGCCTCTGTCGTCGGAGCTTTGTATGAAATTAAGTCAAAGTGTGGAGCTCCTTTGCCTTTTTTTTTTCTCCTTAAAAAAGAAAAGAAACAATTGTTCCGAGTAAAAACAAACATATTCCGAAGCATGTGTACATTGAAAAGTAAAGAAACTTTATTAATAACTTCATAAAAACTGACTTAAAATTTTAAAAAGAAAAAAACATGTTTTGAAGTCCTTCCGACTGGAGTCGTGTCTCATAGTGTCCTTTCTTTACAGAAATAGTCGTATTAGGACACATATGCACAAGGATTAACACCATGACACACTGTACACGGCGGGCCCCGGCGAGCTCACCAGTCGTCGTCTGAGTCCAGGTCTCTGGGGAGGATCCACTCCACGGATGAGCCCAGCAGAGTCTGAAGCTCGTTCGTGAACTCCACCAGATCTAAGAGCTCCTTACTTTCTGGATTACAGGACTCCAGGTCTTTGGGGCAAGAGAATAAGAGACTTGCTGACACTTGCCGGCAGAACTCGGCCTCCGCGATGGTGACGATTTTCACATTTGGGAAATTGCAGCGGAATATGCAGGAGGACATTTGCAGTTTCTTGAGCAGGTCTGAGAGCAACAGCCAGTTACGAGGCCTACACAAGAGAAAGGACAGTGGTTTGAGTTTCCGGCAAAATTAGAGGCGCTCCCAACTACGAACTACCCGTCTCCTGGCGGTGAAAGGGCCTGCTACTTCCACTTTGATTACCCCACCCCCACCCCACTTCTCACTGTCCTTAGAAGGCCTACTTCTTCTTCTTTTTCTTTTTTAATTTTATTTATTTATTTATTTTTGGCTGCGTTGGGCCTGTTGCTGCGCACGGGCTTTCTCTAGTTGTGGCTCGCGGGCTCTAGAGCGCAGGCTCAGTAGCTGTGGCGCATGGGCTTAGTTGCTCCGTGGCATGTGGGATCTTCCAAGACCAGGGCTCGAACCTGTGTCCCCTGCACTGGCAGGCGGATTCTTAACCACTGTGCCACCAGGGAAGCCCGGAAGATCTACTTCTAGCGGGGGAACTCTGGACTCATGTGCATGTGTTAAGAGGCCACCTAGGGCGGATCAGCCAACTTAGACAAAAGCAGGAGCAGCGCCCCTGAATGAGCCTCGTTGCAGGCCACCCCAGTGCTGCCTTGGCTCTGGTCACAACTCAGGTCACCCCTCTCCAAGTAAGTGCACCCCGTTCTAGTCACTAGGGAAAACCAGTCTGTATGCCAACCCAAGGGAGATGGCAAACACCTCTTTGACCTCTCCTCTCCTCCGGCCCTCACGGAGAGAGCATGAGAAACACTCGAGGTCACCTGGCTTTCCTTTCCTTTCCCACACCTCCAACCCGCCCCTCAATGCTGCCGGGAGTGAGGATTTTGAGAAGGGAGGTGGTACAATCCTTCCTGATACCCTGCCACGCTTTATCATCTCTATCCCGAACAGAATGTCACCACAAAGGCAGACACGTTCCCAGCCTCAGAGTCCAAGGAGGATGCTACTCCTTAAGCACCGGGGTCAACACACAGCAGAGCAAGGTCTCCTGATGTGTTCACTCCGAAGGGTTGGTCATGGGGCACAGTGGCCCGACCGTGGGGACAAGACTCGATCTAAGCAAATCTGAAGACACATAAGATCCCAGGTGCCACATACGGCTTTCTCTAATCTTATACGAGAAGAGGGTACACATCAGTATCGTCCCGTGGACCTCACGCGCCTTGGAAGGCCCCTATGGTAGCCGTTTGGGGAGGATCCCTTCCCCAAGAGTTTACTGACTGAAACTGCAATTGCAGTCGCTGACTCCCGTGTCCTTTGGGCTCTAGGGGTGTGTTCCAATGAGGGCAGTTGGCTGGGGAGCCCTCCCACCCCCCAAACTTTTCTGGAAAAGTTCCACTGCATTATGTGAGGTCGGTGGACACTTGGTGAGGAATTCACTCACCCCCCAACCCAGCCACCCTCATCTGCTGAAGGGGATTTCTAACTCCTGCCACCCCACAGAGCAGCTGGGCTGGCTCTCGACCACACGCTGGCCACGCTCACCCCTGAGCGACGGACACCTGGACGTTATAACACGGCAAAAGGGGGTCTTGGGAAAATTCAGATTCCAATAGGTCACCATAGGCCTCGTTGCTGTCATCCTGGTCCTCTGGTCGTGGGGGATTTGCTAAAACATCGTAACCACTTTCATCATCTGGTTCTAAACGGAGGGACAAACAAGAGAGAGGTCAGTAAGCTGGAGCAAGATTCCAGCTGTTTGCCAAAAAGGACCCTGGAAAAATTCTTTCCCAAGCAAGTCCTGCTCACAGCACCACCCCCACCCCCACAAGCCCAACTGAAACGAACAAGGCTGCTCACCACACACAGAGCTGCCAGAGAACTCCGAAGAGCAACCGGGGCTACCGTCGTCAGGAGCCTGCAGGTTATTTAAACAGTCTGGAGAGAGAAGGGGAGAGAGAGAGAGAAAAAGAAACAAGATAACGCCTGCTGGTAAGAGGCAAATGCTGCTGGAGTTCGGGAACATCTCACGCTGGGGCTGGTGTCACCTCCTGACAAGTCCCACTGCACACGCCTCCAGGTATCTGACTGAAACCTCCCCACGCGTCCACCCGCCTTCCTGAGGGACTGCCCGCCTCACCGCCCCAGCCTGCCAAACAAAAGCTAGCCTGGCTAGCTAAGAGTTTTCCAGCCCCCCACCTTGCAAAACTCAAAGTATGTATCTCTTCTTTGACAGACTAACGTTGGGCCGCTTTTCCCAGTAAAGGGTCACTTAGAGTAAACGGGGGGTGGGGGTAGGGGGAACCCAGGTGAAAGGCTGTGAAGTCACCGTCTAGATGCTTGAACAAGACCGTGTCTTGACCTCTGCCGTACCTGTTAAGAACTTCTCCAGAAGTTCGCTGTGGTTCACTTTCTTGATGGTTCTACCTGAGTACGTAGCCAGGGTAGGATCAGCACCGTAGGAGAGGAGCAAGCGGACAATTTCGAGATGATCATTCTTGACAGCATCGTGGAGAGGCCTAGGAGAGGTGCGGGGGATTACACCTGTGCACGCGACGCTTGCTTCTAAGGACACGGGGCAAAATCGAGCGTGTGTGGCCAAGCCTCGTAGGCGCGCTATTTCACCGAGGAGGTGAGTGTACGGTCGCTGCGACAAATTACTCTGTTATTTCAACACATAACCCTTTACGGGACAGGTGAAGGGACCATCTCAGGCCTAATTCTTCAATGCAAATCTCTCTTAATGCATGGCCCAAGGAGGAACTCAGGCCATGATGAAAACGTTTCCAATGAACTTAAATAGTGACAGACTGTAAGAAGGTAACATACGGCGGGCTGGGGGGGAAGAACCCCAGCACCACGGAAGCAGATACGACAAGCCATTGTTACACCATTACAAACAAAACCCAAAAAGTGCAGTTTGTAAAAGAAACTAGGGGCAAAGTGGAACCTCTCCTGAAACCAATTTGGAGATGAGTGATCAACCCTCTCGCCCAGAAGCAGTCGACAGGCAGGGCGAGTTCTCAGGAGGATACAGAGTCCTCCTGCTCGTGTCCGCTGGGGTCAGGAACACTGTCCACAGTCTCATCCAGAAAGGATGCTATTTGGAAACCATGAACCACCAAATACCTTACGGTTTTGCTCATTTTATGACCGTCAGGAAAGCCCCAGTGCCCTGCCTCGTGGTGGCATCCCAGGTACAACCGGGAAGATGCTTGGGCTGACTCAGACCTGGGCCTCTGGCCAATAAACCGAGGTCAAGGACAGAGTGGGGGCCAGGCCCGGGGATGTGGGTGGACACGGCAGGTCCTATCAAGCCAGTTGCCACTGGACCTGTCTGTACTCCTGCAACTTTCAACTCACATATATGTTCAAGATTGAGATTCAACAGACGCTGGTGAAGAGTCCAGGGTCTTAAAAGAGAACACCCCTGATTATTCATGCAGGCTCAACATTTTCAGGGACTTCTGTCCATAAGAGCGTCACAGACTTTTAAAGTTCTATGTAAATTCGCCAGAAAGATCTGTCCGATTCCATTCTAGAGGACTCCGCCACCAGTGTGCTTACATGGCACTCACTCTCCATCTTTCCTTCTGGGGTTCCCCGCACACCCTGAGAACCACTGCCTATGCCCCAGCAGGGCCAGGCCAAGAGCAAGACCGCCACTGACCCGGTTCCATCCTGGGCACTGCAGTTGACATCGGCGCCATATTCAAGGAGGTGTCGTACGATGTTGAGCCAACCTCTTGCACAAGCCTCGTGCAGGGCACAGTAACCCGCGTTGTCGCGGTGGTTCACATCACAAATCTTGTTCTCCAGGCAGTACAAGACCACTTCCTACGGGGAGAGGAGAGGAGAGGAGATACCATCAGACCACGATACAGTGAACCTTGTAAGCGTGACCTCCCCATAGCTTGGCGGTGCCCACTTTCAAAGGCATACATTCTCGGGGCCAAAAGCCCACCATGGCACGGGCAGGCGGCAGGCATCCTGCTGGGGGGCGAGAGTGCGTGAGAAGGGCTTGGAGATGCAGACAGTGTTGTCTAAGGCTCTGCTGCACCACTGGCCTGGCCATGGACAAGTTACCCTTGAACTTCTCCAAGCTTCCACAGGGCTGCTGAGAGGACGCATTCGGATAGCGATGAAAGCCCTCAGCCCAGGGGCCGACGTGACCAGTACAGAGGTGTCACGGCTGCTAACATCTTAGATGACACATTGCCAAGCACAGACCATTCTCACTTGATGGGTCTGTTCGGTCAGTGGCAGTGGACGATAACACAAGTTTAGATCAAAGTATGGATGACCAACACTTAAAGAGAGCTTAAATCAGCCGGAGAACATTCCCCAGCTTAGAGAAGCAGGGACACCCAGGTCAGCTACATCCTCGCGCCCCTTGTTAAGACCCCAAATCAGAACCTGGGCCTCAGATGCTCTTGTCTGTACGTTAAGTAGAGTTAAAGAGAAGCTCTCTCCCTCCATCCTCGAGGAATGACACAAAATGCCTCCAATAACCCCACCCTCTATTTTGCCTCACTCCACCCTCTCGAGTAAATATGAAAATTTTAGACTGATTCTGCCCCAAGTTAATGACAGGAACCTGATACACCACAGGCTGCAACCTCCACATTTCAAGAATCAAATAAAACGGTCACCGCCCCACCCCCCACCCCGGAGATGTTCTGTGTCAACACTGTGCATTAGAATCACTGTTATTAACCTTCTTTCTTTGGCTTGTTAAAATATTAATATGAACCACTCCCAGTAAGCAGAGCAGGAACTTATTCAATGTTTTATTACCTTAAGAAAGTTTTCAGACACATTGAAAGCATTTGCCACCAGAAAACACGTTATACTGTTTATACTGGGTAAGTCGTGCCCAGCAGAGAGCCGGCAGGTTCTGAGAGCTGGGAGTAGGCACAACGTGCATGTGGCCCAACACATGGTCTGCAGGGTAAGGGGGGATGCGATGGGGTCAGAACAGGCCTCCTTGTGACATCTCTCAGGTAACTCATCTGTTAAACCCAAAAAGGGCGTCATCCTAGCCGCCCATAAGTGCGAGATGGGTTCTGTAAAACCTTTTATGCCCTTTGGAGGACACGCCAATCAAAGGTGACCACTCACTTGGGAGCGAACTAGAATGTTCCATTTGCTTACCACGTGAACCCAATGGGGCATGCTGGTAAACCTGGCCATCGGTGCCCTGTTACTTCGGGTCACTGCAGCAGCTCCCTTCCAAAACAAGAGGAGGAAGACAAAAGGCACGCCCACGAATGCGTTTCTCCGTTTACATCCCAACCTGCCAGAAAGTCCACAATCCTCTGGGCTCCCAGGCCACCTGCCCCGAGCCCTGGTATCCAGGATACCGCATGAAGCTGCTGCGCTTTTAGCAGGCCCTCACTAGCCAGACTTGAGTGGACGGCTGCAAGCTAATGAGTTGTGTGCCCCAGCCAGGGAGAGGCCCTGTCACGTGGCTCTGGGATCAGTTCTGAACGCCACCAACTGCTGTGCACACATCAATTTACTCAACCCAGGGTTTATTTGCTGTGACAATCATGGCCTTCACCTGGAAACCTTCATCACTACTAGGGCAGATTCAAGGGTACCTAGAAATGAAAGGCCGTCCAAGCTGGTGGGTAAGTCAACTCTCTTCTCCTGGAAGATGGCAGCAAAGGCAGCAGTAGCCCCACGGCCAGGTCAGACTTTTTGCCACGGGCTGTCCTAACTCAACCACGTTGATCCCACTGTTTACACAGTGGTTCCCATTCCCCCAGATGAGGACGTCTTCTGTCACCCACAGGAACCCAGGAGATAGCAGGAAAGGAAGGTAGTACTATCCTCATTCAACACTTGGAAACTGAGGCCCAGAGATATTAAACCCCAAGTTCAATTAACATGAAGTACTAGACCTATAACTCAGGTCTTTGGTACCTGGTCAGCTGGGAAGGTTCAAAAGGCCCAAGAGGGCCCCAGTTAGAGGGATGCAATCCAGCTGTGACGAGCATCCCACAGGCCTTCTCTGTTGGGGGTCAAGTGGGCTAACTACACTCTCCTAGCTAAGAGGGTGATGGCCTCTAAATGGATGGCAACCGTCGCCACCAACACTTTCTCTAACTGAAAGGTGAAGAGGCGGGGCGGGTCTGTCGACGCAACACATTCCTTGGTTTTATTTTCTCCGCTAGAAATAAACGGGAGTGTCCGAAGGGCAGCCCAGCCATTCCCAAGCAAAGTCAAACTGCTTTTGTCGGACAGCTCTCTGTTCAGCGGCTATAAGCCGAATGCCATTACCTGCAAAATGTAACCATAAAGGCCATAAGCCCGACGTTGTTAGTTAATTAAATGCCTCATTAACTTTTTAAAAAAACATGACTTACTCAATTCATAGAAAATTTAATCATCACCGCTAAAGGCACAAGCATGTGGTTGCACACGGGCGTTTTAGCCTAAGAAATAGAAGCCTTTTTCCCAGGAGGGAATGGTTTGAGGTCTTTGGCCACACAAGTGATCTATTTAACGCGGATCTGAAGCCAGAGTGTGTTTCTAAACTTCCAGAACCAGATTATCATGACATAAAGCTCAGACAGCCTTTATACTGCACATGGTATCTTTGGCTAAGCAGAAGAAAATAACCAAGAATGCTGAAGACAAAACTTCAGGAAAACCCTCCCAAACCACACCCTTATCTGCTTAAGCAAACTGTCCTTCAATTTTAAAAGGTTGAAGCTGCCACATCTCCCAACTGGGCCATCAGCCCAACATTTAAAATTCTGCCCAGAGAAATCCCAGAAAGTTGGATTCAAAGTTGAAAGCGTTCATCTACTTGTCACAATGTTCAGCATCAACACTGGTGATCTGTGGAATCTACATATTGAAATTTACATTTGAAGAAAAAAACAAATCCCACCGTAAACATTCCCAAGGCTTCCTGTGCAATCAAAGGCCAGGTAGCCTAAAAAAGTATGGATCAAGTGCCCCTTGGTCCAGGCCTCAGAGCCACCAAACCAAAATGCAAACTGTCTTAGAGGACCAACGAGGGTCTTTTGACGTCTCTGGTCCCAAAGGGAGGCTGCTGGAAATGATGCCAAGTTCACAGGTGGGGCTCGGAGCCCCGCCCTCCACGGCGGGTGCAGCAGCACCCCGCCACCCCCATCTCCAGCATTTGCTGGAAGCGGGAGTCTACTTTCTCAACCCTAACCCAAAAGTTGGGGTTAGGGGTCTCCCCCCCACCTCCAGCGTTTGCTGGAAGCAAGGAGACTATTTTCTCAACCACAGGGGGTCTAGCTCAACACTATGTGCAACATCTGCTCTGTCCTCCTAGGCGCCCGCTCTCAGCTCTTGGGAAACCAACTGGGTGCTCCTTGGACTTCACCTGCAAGTAACTGCGCTAACTACCACAAAGTGCTCTCTAGCTAATGGAGAGGTCTCCAAGAGACGTGTAGATATACACAACAGCACATTCAACCCACAACAACAACAAAACACCCCCAAACTAAGCATAGCCCTAGTGCTTCCAACTTCCCACCCACAGTCAGGCCTTAGGGCCAAGGCAGGCACACTTCCAAGGGCTCACGGCACTATGGACCGGGGTGGGGGGACACGACGGGAGACGGGGGACAGGGGCACAGAGCTGGCTGAGGGTGTGGGCGCCAGGGCTCCGGGCCAGCCTGGGTCCTGCCACCCCAGTGCTCAGCCACACCTCCACGCTCAGCCTGCTGAACCGCGTTTTACTGTCACCATTCAACTCCCAGAGGGCTGATGCCAGCACAGAAAAATGCCTTTGCCCTGTGGGCTATCACATCACAATTGCTACTGACAAGTATGGTGGGGGAACTGCACAGGGCATCGAGAGGCATCTGTCTCACAGAGGTTTTGAACTGTAAAAAGGGCAATTCCAGTGTGAGCCAGTCTTGCTGAGGAGCGTGGTGGGCTGTGGAGCACTGCTGGATTGCTACCTGTACGGGGATCAGCTAACCCCTCTGAGGCTCAGTTTCCTCATCCGAGAGTGGGCTAGTACTCGTTACTCCCAAGTGAAGATGTTAACAGGGTGAAAGGAGTTACTACAGATCACACGGGCTTAGGCAGATATCAGCTCTCTTTCTGTGTTGCTCTAGCAATAGAGGCTGTCACTGTCATCAGCCGTGCTGGGTTGGGATACAGCAGTGTGGACAGGGAGTTTTGTGCAAGGCTCAACCCCTGCTCCCCGCCCATCAGCCCTCGGCTCCCGTGCCCTCTCAGAAAGAGACTGCTCAGGTCTGCCCCACTCCCACCCCTACTCTGCACAGACACGTCCCACCCGCTACCCCACAGGGGCATCACTCTGCCCCAAACAGCACAAGTTAGTAGAGCTAATAACTACTCTCCTTCTTGCTATTCAGAATCCAAAAGGCTCATTAAAATTCCCCTGGTCGCCAAGCCCTGGGTTAGGTCAGATTTTGTATCAGAGATAAGTGAGCCGGACTGGCCGAAGCAGCCTACCTGCCTGAACGGGAACGGAACATCAGAGAGGCCTGCCTTTCTTTTCACACCACGACTGAACAAGCCACCAAAGAGCCCGCAGTGTGAGTGGGGCCAACGCAAACACCCTGCTGGAACACCCAGCCCAGTCCGCCACGTGGAGGGGGCTGGGCTCTGAGACCCGCCCCCCATCCCCAGCCAGTGTGTCCCCCACCCAAGGAGCAGCAGCCGGCGGATCCTGATCCGGGGCACCCACAAGGATGCTCACCTCGTAGCCAAGCCGGGAGGCCTGCTGTAGGAGGGTCTCGCCTGCGTTCTTATTGACAATAAGTCTCCGCGCTTCCGGTGGCATCGGGCGGGACTGGGTGGTCTCTGGAGGGGAGCTTGAGCATGTCAGCTGCGAGACCTGGGAAGATGGTAACAATTGCTGCAAACGGTCCAAGGGCTTCTGGTCCTGCTTGGCCGGCGAAAGATCATAGTCGGAACTGGGCTCAGGCCGCTCCTGAGTGGAGGAAAGCACTTTTCCTCCTCTCTGTCTGAGGGAGGCGGGGCGCGAGGAAGGGGCTGCATTTTTACTCACTGGAAACTTCACCGCCACCCAGGAGACAGGTCCCCTAGGAAGGGGCAGTGACATTTTTGGGGGAGGGGTTCAGGAAAAGGAAAGCTTTGTCCCCAGAAGCAGAGAAGTAGGCAGGCGGGATGTGCCTGCACAGGCCCGGGGGGCGGGGGAGAGCCAGGGGCAAGAGGTACCTTGCCATCCGCATTGTCCACGTAGGAGTCCCCTGGCAGCGGCAAGCCCCGCCTGGGCTCCTGAGGGATCAAATGCTTGGTTTTGCACGGTCGCTTCGCGTATGGTTTCTCGCTGTTGTCGGTGTATTTCTGCGGCAGGGGCGAAGGCTGCCGATCCATTTCTCCGTCCATGCACAGCACATCTGTCAGGGGGAGAAGCAGCGGGCGTTACACAGTTGTAGCCGGTGAGGAAAGAAAAGCCCATTGTTAGCACTGATCGTTGGAGCAGATTCAGTTTTTAAAAATACGCCAATTATGTTTTCAAAGCACTAATATTTTAATTATCCCACATTCAACCGGCAAATAGGCTAACCCACGAAACGCCAAATGGCAAGTCGCTTCAAAGGGCCGCAAGACAGGGCAGAAGCCAGCCCTTCGTGCGCTCCCGTCCCCACCCGTGGGGGGCCTGGGTGCTCGGGACAGGGCGACTGGCGACAGCCTGAGGCTGGAATGAGGGCACTGACAAGCGCCCGGGGTCACCCAAGACTTCCCTTCCTGCCCAGCTGCGGGCTGGGTGATGAGGAGCAGCCCAGGAAGTCGAGCTCCCGCCTCACTGTCCATTCCATAAGGAAGTGTGCAGGCTGAAAGGACCTCATGAAGAAAACTCCCCGCTCGCCACACGCTACTCTTGTCAACTTGGATGGCGCTCAGGTCCCCTCCAGGGCCGCTTCCCACAGAGGGCGGGTGATCCACCCTCCAGGAGCGCCCCCCGCCCCGTGTGTACCTTGTTCATTGTCACTGCATTTAAGGGACTCCTCCAACCAGCTTCTGTTGCTTTTGCCCTCTGCCCTTTTCCTGCCAGGTTTCTCTTTGGAGATACTATTGCCCTGGGGGGTGACCGCAGGCTGGACCGCCTGAGTCACTTCCGTCCTGCCCTGCCGGCCAGGTTTGCTCTCTGCTGCCGACACCTGCTGCTCCCGCCTTTCTCTAAGGTGCAGCAAGCGGCGCTGCTTTCTGGGATGGAGCCCTGTTAATTCAATGCACACCTCAGGTTGGTCAGCTCACTATAATGTGGCTCTTCTAAATGGTTAGAGGAACTGTTTGTCATTTCCCTCTCAGGCCAGTCAGCTAATGGAGAAATAACTACAAATTAATGAAGAAGCCCCCCGGGGCGGGGAACAAACTGTCGTACACATCACTAACAGGAGTGGGGGAGGGGAGGGGTGTGGTCACTGTGTTGGCTGGAACTTGTCACCAAGTCTCGGGAGGGGGCCTATTTGCCTTTGGCCACCTTTGGGCTCCAGCCCTGGCACCTGGCTTTGGGGGGGTGGGGGGTGGGATGGGGGTGGGGGGTGGGGAGGTGTGAGTGGCTCCCCCCAGGGATCCAGGGTGGGACTGGAACTTTCCACTGCTCCGCTCCAGGACTTCCGTAGGGTGCCCTGCGGGCCCGAAGCGAAACCAAGCCCACCTTTGGAGACCCGTCTCGGCTTGGCTTTCAGCAGAGAGTCCTCCGGGAGCACAGTGGTCTCAGTGTGGTTCCTATTGCCAGACACCTTGCGCTTTCTGTTCAGCCTGAGGGTGGGGCTGCGTGACGCGTCCGGGGCCGCCTGGTCGGCGGGGGACTCTCTGGGGGGCTCCGTGTCCATGTCCTCAGGAAGATCACTGTCTTCTGGGGCTTCGAAGGGGTCAGGTTTGCTTCCATCATAACACTCCCCTAGGGGAGGGGAGACAACCCGGAAAGGAGGGAACAAAGGTCACCAGGAGCAGGCAGGACCCCCATGCCCAAGGCAATCTGCTACCAACAGACGCACCCCCCTTTGGAGACCAGGGGCCTCACACGCCGGAAGCACAAAACCCTCAGAAAGACGTCCCAAAGGAAGGACAGCTGAACACAACCAGCAAAGAAAGCAGAAAATGAGGTGCGTAGCCCACTCACAATCCATCCTTCAAGGGTCAAGGTGAGGCATCTACACCATCCCTCTATAGGCATGTGAGATCACTCCCTAACTGCTTAACTCTCCAAGGTGGCTTACTTTTAAAGGGGGGGTGAGTGACCTCACAGTAAGATCCAACCAATCAGGGCAGAGCTACAAATGACTATGGAAACAGCTGCTAGTCAACAAAAAAGGCTGATGTCATCAAGAGACCAAATAGCCCCCAACTGCCATCTACACAGACATAGCACCCATGTTCACTTGGGTCAGCAGGGGCGAGGGTGAAGAAAAAGGGTAGGGAAAGAATGGTGGGAGGCTGGGAAGCTGGGGAGACCAAGGCAAGAGGAGCCTGGCAAAGGGAAAGGAAAGGCTTCCTGGTGCACACACAAGGGTCAAGGGCAATTTCAAAGAACTCAACCAGATTGCTACAAGTCCGTCTGTCCTCTTTCCACACCCGTGGGGGGAAAAGCATTTCACTGCCATCGAGGGGCTGCTCCTATTTCCTGTCTAGGAAGAAGGCCCTCAGTGACACCAGTCACCCACCTGGCACGTCTCCACGCCTTCCTTCCCAGGCAACAAGCATCTAAGGACATTTCAAAGACAAGACTCCAACCCCCTTCATGGGGGTGGGGTGGGGGGATGTGGCGGGCAGGGCTGAACTGCTCACACCCCAGCTCCGCCTGTGTTGCTCCTGCCCCCTCTGCTCAATCTAGCATCCACTTGGGGCTTTTCCTCCAATCACCCCAGCCTAACATCACTCCTCACTTTTGCTCTAGCCAAAGCAACAGTTCAACTGCTTTGCTAGTCACATTGTTTCTAACACACAAAGAATTCCATAATGATCACTGTGCTGTTAAAGAGTTCCCCGGGGCCTCCCTGGTGGCGCAGTGGTTGAGAGTCCGCCTGCCGATGCAGGGGATACGGGTTCGTGCCCCGGTCTGGGAGGATCCCATATGCCGCGGAGCGGCTGGGCCCGTGAGCCATGGCCGCTGGGCCTGCGCGTCCGGAGCCTGTGCTCCGCAACGGGAGAGGCCACAACAGTGAGAGGCCCGCATACCGCAAAAAGAAAAAAAAAAAAAAAAAAAGAGTTCCCCGAAGATGACCCTGTGTCCATCACCGGCCGGGGGTGGGGGTGGGTGTATGAGTTTGGTATTTCGTTAACACCTGAGCTAAGCTCCCACAGCCCGTTTTTCTAGATGAAATCATGGACACACCCCTCACATGCTGCTCGCATTCCTCCTCCTCTCCCTAGACCACTTCAAGTATCACTCCCACTTCTGCCCAGCCGGCTGGTCCCCTGATCAGCCTCTCTTGGGGGCATTCCCAGCATTTAATGGCAGCCAGTTGTGGGGATGAACCTCACCCTGGCCTGGGCTAGCCTGACCTGTGCTCTCAATGGTGGAACACACTTAGCTTTTCTCCAAGGGTATCCCAAGGTGGGGCAGATCCCCATCTACTCTTGCCGGAATGGTGGAATCACCCCAACCGCGAGGGTCTCCTGCCATGGCAGCAGGAGAAACCCCAAACTCCTGGCCTGTGCTTACGGGTGATGCAGCCCAGGCTACCGCAGGCCCGGTGAAGACGGCGTGCTGTAACTCTCACTCCGGCTGCTCTGTGACCCTCTTAAACACTCGGGCAGGAATGGCGCCGCTTTACAACTCGGCCCCCTTCACTTGTAAAGTGGGAATGTTACTGCTAGCCTCCCTCCAGGGGTGGGCTTCATAATCACGGGCCGGGCTCAGCACAGAGAAAGGCTGGAAAAATCCCTTTAACCAAAAGATGCCAAGACTTTCAGACCAGCCTGAATCTCAGGCCTGAAATGTAGGAAATTTTAAGAGGTGAGCCCTGCTGGTTACACCATTGGACTTCTCGGGTCCAATCTGGTCCAATCAGTCTTCCCTAAAAGCTCCGTGGGAGGGCATCCATGGAGGAATGGAAGGGCTACCTTAAGAACCCCCATGTCCAATTTGAAAGTTTCTTTTTCCAAACTAGGTCCATCCACCCTTCCCCCAACCCCGGAGCCTTTTAGGGCAAAGATCTCAATTCCCCTCAGCTAAGGCCCCCCAAGACCTTACGCTAGTGTGACCTTACCCAGGCCACTAATAACCCTGAAGGACACCCACCCCGACTGCCCAAGATGCCCATGGCCACCAGCTATGGGGTAGAGGCTCCGTGTCACTTGGAGCTTCTCAAAGACTGTTCTAACCACGACCCACAGGAGGATGACCCTTGAGGGCAAAGGAGATGGGGAGATAAATAGATACACGGGGATCCTAACCACCAGGCTCTGCCATCATTGCTACTTTTGGCCTTTCTAAAAGTGGGAAGCCATGTGCCCTTGGTCACCCAGTCTAAGCAAGATGTGAACGTGGTCCCTGCAGCATGGTCCTATGACTCACAGCACCTATATCCCAAATGCATTATGGTTGTACCATAGCATCACCTCACAGAAGCATCACCACAGCAACATTTACAAGTCACTGTGGCAGCAAAGCACCCTCACCACGGTTGAGCCATGCCCAGTGAGGCCTAAACGAGGTGAGAGGGTTCTGAGTCGCTGGAAGGCTCCCCAGGATTAAAATCCCCTTCTCTGTAGCTTAACTATAGCACCTCCAGTCAGGGCTAACCTTGTTCAAAGTTACACCCGCTACACAAGGAGTGCAGGGGCCTCTGTTCCAAAGGAGTTTACACACGTGCAGGTGCTCAGCTGGAAGAGAAGTTCCCTGAGCAAAGAAGTTTCATGAAGCCCCTCGACTGAGGCTTCCTCCAGCTCCTGGCCAGGCACTGCCACTGAGCAGGTCCTAGGCCTGTCCCAGCCAAGTGGTTGGCAAGGGAGATGGTTACTCCAAGTTTGAGAAGGAAGGGACCAATGCCTCCTTGCCCCGCCCCATCTTCAAATGCCACTGAGGGTTCCTAGTGATGAACTTCCAAGTCTGAGGAACCTCCCAACTCATTTGGTGAACTTCCAAAATAAAAATTTCACTCAGCCACCCATGTGATCATAAAGAATAAATGAGTATCTCGGCCACTGTGTTTTCAAGTTAATTTCTTTTTTAAACAAGCCCCTAGCAACAAGATGCACCCGCACCAGGACAACCAAGGCCGCGCAAACAGCACCCACCACCTTAGAAGCTCCTGGGCCCTCCATGGGTAGGGGCTGCCTCAGAAGGGGGAAGGCATCTTGAAGGCGTCCTGGACCCTCTCTGGGACCCCTGCCCGCCCCAAATCCCCGCCCCAGCTCCCATGTGCTCACAGCTCGGCTCTCGGCCACACCGACACCCATGAGAAGGACCTGAGCCCATATCAGCTCAAGACATGATGGCCCAAGAACAAGAAGGCCCATTCATATCCAGCTGAATGGAATGAACACCTGCTGGGCCTTGGACGTGGAGGCCGCGGTAAGAACAGTGGCCCCTTCAGGTGACCTTTCCTGACCAGCTATTTACAAACCCCACGTCTCTACAAGACAGAGGGTGGGTGGGGAACCCACCTCCGTTGCCCCAACCTTTCAAACGGAGCCCCTCACCTTCCCCACCCCTTCTCCTGCCCTCCCATGGTGGCGATTCATGGCTCACTGGGCCATGTCCCGGGTGCTCCAGGAAGAGACCCGTCGGTCGGTCTGAGATTGGAGGCAGGCGGTGGGGGGAGGGGGCTTTCGGAATCATCTGGGGCTCAGGCCCTGCTCCCCATCAGCCACACCGAGTTCTCGTCTCCACGCTCAGCAGGAAAGACTGGGAAGGACGCACACAAACGTCTCTGGGAAGAAGGGCGGGTGAGGCCACTAAGACGTGAAGGGCAGCGGCCACCCTGGGTTTGGCCACGTTGCTGGAGAAAAGGGCGAGAAGACTCGAGGCCGGTTAACTGCCCGCTCCCTTCCTCCAGCCTCCCTCACCGTCCACCCACAACAGGCAGATCCCCTCCTCAGAAAAGTGCAGCCCCGTGAACTTGGCCTTGCCCACTTTTATCACATCTCTCTGAGAAACTTCCCCAAGAGCTGAGTTATGAGGCCACTCGGGAGGGTAAGGGCTGCGTGTCAGCTGTGAGCACAGGCAAGGAGGGAGGCCTGGACCCTCCGTTTTTCATTCCAATCCCGAGGGGGAGGAGGTCGGAATCGGCTACTCCAGGCACATCAAGAGCCCCATCCCTCGGGTAAGGCCGCCACTGACTAGCCCCAGAAATCCCCTTCTACGGGAGCCACGTAGGACAAACCGGTCCCGGTGTGGCTTACCCAGAACCCTGGCCACAGGCCTTTGTCTGACCCCAAAGATGAGCTGGGGGAGGGCAGTGCTCCAAGCAGCAGAGAGAAGCACACGCTGTGGCTGACCACAATTTTCCCAAACTGCATCAGGCACCCACGACCTAAGCGTGCGGGCGAACGCTGACCCTACGACTGGGTCCAAGGGCCTGGGCCTCCCAAATGTGCCCACCACCCCCGACTGTCCTGTCTCAGGAGGATTTCACGCCCACCCTGTCCTCGACGTTCACCTAGGTGCCCTCACTCACCATCACCGGTGAGGTTTCTGGGGTCCGGAGCAGGCTGCAGGCCACAGGCCACAAGCACGCACACTGAAGAAAGCGGGAGAAAGACCTCCACTTGCTGCCAACACATCTCATTAGCCCAGGAAGTCTCGAGGGCAAAGCCCGAAGTCAACCCCAGTGGGGGAGCAGCTGATGGGACCGCAGAGTGTGACTCGAGGCAAACACTAGCTTTCTCTCCAATTTGGCCTCCAAAACAGAATACACCCCGTCTGGTAGGAAGAACGCCCTCGTTGATCCCACGCCCTTGGAGCGTGCTGTCAACTCCTAATGACTGCAAACAAGCCTGCCACAGAAAATAATTATGCTCGTCTTTCTGGTGCCTTCATCAGCCCTCATCTCACTTTAATGAAACCTCTGCCTTTGGAGGGAGAATCCGAGTACTCTCCACTCCCTCCCACAGGAGACTGTCACTCTGGAGGGTCTGGCTCTGGCTGCAAGTGTCATTCCACTGCTACCAAAAACCCGTATCCGTACCTGCTCCAAAACAGAACACATACCTGCTATGCTGGAGGTCTTGCACCGCCATTCCTCTGCTCTACTGTATCAGACTATTACCAACTACAGGACTAGCATTGCTCCGGAAAAAGGAGATGCGTGCCAGGAAACAACATTTCATAGGTGCTTCACTCCTGGATGCCGCAACGCTCAAAAGGACAACCAGCCTTGCTATCCACAGCTGGGAAGGGTGGCCAGAGCAGCCCGTTCTCCGAACAGCCAGCACCCAGACGCTGGGCCGTCGGAAGCGTATTGTTTCCTCTCACCTCCCTCGGCACTGGGAGCGGAACCGCCCCGTTCCCACCGACGTGGTACCACAAACGAGCCGCCTGGGTCCACTTACATCTCTCACTGTCGTTCTGGTCGGCAATGGCCTCCTCCAGGGCGACCGACTTTGGCTTTTTGTCCTGACTTCCTTTCAGCCTTTCCCAGTCAGCGGGGCTGAATTTGCGCACCTCGGAGTCTTTGGTCGTGGGGTGGCCACCTTCTCGCACTTTCATCTCCAACTCGGAGAAGCGCATCACTGCACGCTACAAAGAGAACGGAGATGGTAAAAAGACACACCTTACCACCAAAGCTATTTCACTGCCCTTACCTTAAAGGAAAGTATCTTCAGAGAAAAGTTTGCCCCAAACCAACCACAATTTATGATACAACTGAGATATTTTAAAATTGAACGATAAAAACGTAAGTGTGTCTATGTGTAACTAGTCACACACTCTTTCTTCGTAAAGCCATATGTATGTAGAGATATATGTGGTGTGTATGTATAGCCATACATACACTGTGGCATACAGACATTCTCTTTCGAAGGTAAATAAAACAAAACAAAAACACAACGCAAAGAAAGCAAAACAAAAACACAAGAGAAAAGAAAACAAATGCACAATGAATAAAGACGACCATGGCCCACAAACTTCCCTTTGTATATTTGGAAATGAAATTTAACTCAAAAGGTTTATGGAAGATTCTAGTAATAAAAATTTGAAGAACTGACCTCACAGTAAGCAGCGGGTAGACATAAAATACTGTCCTCTTGTAATCCTTCCATCTATGTCATTAAAATGGGCACTCAATGGATCATTTAGATAACTTCATCCATTTTTATAAGCATAAACCAATTTTTTTCTTAACATTGCAAAACAATTTGGCTTTATTTGTCTTTTAATTAAAAGTAAAATATCTTAAGGAAATTCCTATACAATATCTATCATTCACTAGCAAGTTAAATACATACTCTATCCCTTTAAGCAAGGTTTGTTTTTTTGTTTTGTTTGTTTGTTTGCTTTTTGGTGGAAAAAAAATTGCACGAATCTCACAGACATGCGGCCGCTACACACCTCCACCAAGTATCACGTAAGGCATTCTAAGCAGCGCTTTTAGGTATATTTGTTAACGTACAGTAACGGCAGAGAAATCAAAGCGATTGATAGGTAAATGTCATGCAGTCTTTTAGACATCCTTCGCAATAATTAAAACTTCCGTTATCAGCATTTGAGTGGAGTTTGCTTAAAATCTACAGAATAACTTCAAGTATCCACTTACGTCCCCTTACTGGACACATTTCAAACATTTAAATTATCCTAAGCTTCATTAACCAAATCAGCCCGGTGTCCTGCCCTATCATACCCCCGGCCCCCTCCTCTTCACACATTAAAAAAACCTGACAACTGCTCAGGCTCCTGAAATTCGGGTGGGGGGGGGCTCACCTGCAATGCCCGCTGGTCCCGGCCGAGCTGACTGGAGTCTGCGTACAGTCCGGTAGCGACACGCTTGAACCGGTCACCCACGTAACCAGCGGAGTTTGCGATTCTCTTTGCCAGCTTAGATGGCTTCGGGTTCAGAACTTTGCCATCGGTTGATCCTGCCTCGTCAGCTCCGTCTTTGGTGTAGGTGGGGGTGACGTCCACACTCGGTGGGGCACTGCCCACGCAAAATGGTTTGGGATCCTCTTGGGTTTTCCCGAAAGTGACCGCAGAGCCGTCGCTCCCCAGGGTCGGCTCCAGGAATGGAGTCGAGACCGGCGTCGCCAGGTTCTCCTTGTTGGTTACCGCTGGAACATTCTCCTTGCTTAAGCCGGAAACTGGCTGGCCCGGAGCCTGTTGGAAAGTATAGGCTTCGTGGAAGTCACTGATGCGCCCCAACTCCTCTCTCAGGGCAATGAAATCCCGGTGTGGCTGTAGGGCCACATTTTACTTTTTATTTTTAATATATGTTCACATGTTTCCATAAAGGATCCAAGGTGGCCCATAATGTAAGGACACACAATATTAGCTTTAAAAAAACATGAAAAAAAAAAAAAAAAGGTAAATCATGATCCTGGAAATGGGTTGCATCCTTTTAAGGGGTGAGAATAACAGAATGAGTGAGCCAAAGATTTGGGAAAGGATCTCACATTTCCAAATGTCCAAATCTTAAAATTGCACCAAGTGGGAATGTAGCTGTGGCAGTATTAACCTGAGAGAGCTCTATGATCGTTGTCTTGACTCATCACTTGCTTGCAAGGTTATAAATGACAGGGTAAGTGAAGGAGGGCAAGTAGACAGATAAGAGTCATTTCCTCATTCTCAAAAGAAGGGGCATCACCTAGGGAAGGGGACTCCAAAATCCTACAGGAATCCTCTGGATATACTAAATTTTCTAGGTGGCAAAAAGTATCTCATTTGACCCTAGCAGCCAGATGGAACTTAGAAAAGTAGTGAAAAGCTACTCAACTGAATGCACGTCATATGACTACGAGCACGTCAGTGAAAAGTTCAAGGGAAGATGCTGTAGAAGAGCAGTTCACCTTGTGGTTGAGCGTCCTCAGAACGTGCAATGGGAGGTGCAGCACCTGCTCTGTCTCACAGGGACCCTCCAACCTCTAAACGCATCTTTCCTGGGAAGCTGAATTCAAAGAGTCAATTTAAAAAGAAGATAGGGCTTCCCTGGTGGCGCAGTGGTTGAGAGTCCACCTGCCGATGCAGGGGACACGGGTTCGTGCCCCGGTCCGGGAAGATCCCACATGCCGCGGAGCGGCTGGGCCCGTGAGCCACGGCCGCCGAGCCTGCGTGTCCGGAGCCTGTGCTCCGCAATGGGAGAGGCCACAACAGTGAGAGGCCCGCGTACCACAAAAAATTAATTAATTAATTAATTAATTTAAAAAAGATAAAAGTCTCTCATAGAGAAATTTTATCAGAGCCTAGTATTAACAGCTGTAGAGCCACAAGTTTCCCACGATACAGCCTTAGCAGAGGCTGTTAAGGCAGTGACAGAAAATTTGTACCGAGGGAAATAGCAGAAGAGTTTGCCTACAATTCACGAAAAGGATCCCTGCACTTGGCCTGAAGGAAATCAGCAAAATTTGTAACAGCCTGTGTATTTGTATGCGGGATTGAGAATGAATTTCATTTTTTAATTTCTCTGAATTATCACATAAGATTCAGAAGATGCTCTCTCTGCCTAGAAGCCACCCCACTGGGATAACTATGCCTACGGAGTTCCTTTGCCTATGACTCCGACTTGCTAACAGACTGGCAGCCTGGCCCCAGGGCCTGGTCGCTGCTCCCAGTGCAATGGTGGATATGGTGTCAACGCTTGCAAAATCAAAGCCCCTTACATCCTCTCCATGCCTCGGTCCCACCCCCCACCCCACTCACCATTGATGTTCAGGAAGGGGAAGGTGTCCTGGATGGGAACGTGGTGCTGTGACTGGTCCAGCTCATCTTCCTCATCTTCTTCATCCACATCATTATCTTTCTCATCCCAAGGAGCAGATCCAGTGGATCCTACCCGAGAAACACACACACACACACACAAAGGTCAAAAGTGAGGCGCTCACGTTGCACTGTCATCCCTGCAGCTGACCCACTGTTCAAGCTAGGCACTGCCAACACAGAGGTTCCTTGGGTTCAGTGTGCACCCTCAATGCCAAAGAGTGGGAACCAAGGGTGTTCACCCCACTCCCAGCTTCTCCTACGGAGCCCCAGTGCAAGCTCTCATCCCCTCCCCTATCCAGGAGCTGCAGACCCTGCTCCCTTCTCCTAGGAATCTTTTAATTCCTACTCTAAACCCCTTTCTACACATTCGCATCCCTTCTAAGGACCCAAGGAGCACAGCTTCTCTCCTTTATAAGCTTACTGTGAAGACAGACCCTTCCCTCATGGCAGAGCCTCACTAGATTCACTGGAGGTCAAGTCTAAATTATCTGGCTCTTAGTCGGAACTGGCTAAACATTGAGTAAATATAGGGATCAGGTGGTATTCTCCTAGGAAAAATACCATACAAATTAAATGATCACTTACCCATCATTTATAAAGAGCACTTAATAGCCTTCCTAATGTCATGGCAATTGATTCTTAGAACAGCCTTTGAAATACGCAGGAAAGATGAGAACCCAGATTTTATAGTGGAAGAAGGTGAGGCTCAAAACGTTGAATGACTTGATTCAATGTCCCACAAGTAGTGAAATGGAAAGACCGAGGTTTATAACTCAGACCTTCTAAGTTTTAAGCCCTCCTTCTTCTAAACTACCTGGCCTCTCTTCTCAGTGTTGAGTCCCAAGAGAAGTTATTTTTTATAGAACTCAATACCCCCTCTTCTTTCTAATGCTTTACTGTTCCACTGGGTGGGCAGGAAGACTGTGCTGAGTTTATATCTTTTGTTCTCTGGGTTCTTTCTAGGGACAGCATTTCTTGCTTTATTTACCAGTCTTCAACTTTGTAAGCGAGGCGACTTTCAAGTCGACTATCGCTTTAAGGGTCCAGCCCAGAACCTGGCACACTGTCCACCTTCTCCCCAGCAGCTGGGGCCTCACCTGGGTTAATGATAGAGCCCTGGGGCTGGGGGATGTCACACACTTGATATATCTTCACTGGGTTCATGGGCACCTCCTTGGTGCCGTCGTACATCAGGTTGAATTCCCTGCTCTTGTTGACGCACAGCGGAGCTGGGCCTTCCATTTAGCTGGGTCGGGGTCGTCCACCCCTTCCTGGTACTTCCCCTGTCTCCACAGCCCAGGCCTGAGGCATAGGAAACTGCAGTGAGTGCCTGCTTGTTGCCCAGAAACACTGGAAAGTGTGCCCGCCCTCCCTCGTACAGACACAGATACACACAGCCCTGCCTGACCGCCCCATCACCCCAACTCCAATTTACAGAGACTGCAGCAGAAAACACCACGCTGGGGACCAGGCAAGGCAGGGCCCGAGAGAAATTAAACCAAATGCAAATACAGTATTTTAAAAAGAGGAGCCTCATCTCAAGTGCTTGTGCCAGCATCATCTGTCAACACTACAATGGCCTTAATGAAGGGTTGAAAATAAAGAAAAATCTGGAACAAGTATACACCAAAATACTAATGGTAACTTTTGGATAGCAAGATTTCAGGTAATTTTGTTTTGTTTTGTTTGCCTTATTTGTTTTTCACATGAATTGCTTATATAATAAGAAGAGAAAGGGAGGTGGCGTATGATATGAAGAATTTAGGCTTGCAGTTCCCTCTCCCTTCAGTCTTTAATCTGATGCACAAATAACTGTTGAAACCAAGTACCTTTAGGAGTAGCAGCCCACAGGAGGGCAGGAAGCACGCTCTGGGGGTTCAGCTGGCCTCAGTGCGAGGCTGAGGGCCTCAAGTCCTAATAAACTCACACCACCTGCCTTTCCCTGCTTCCCCAAACTCCCACATTGGGAACATTTTGCTGGGAACACCAGGGGCTGGTGGCCTGGGCCAAAACCAGTGGGGCCCCGCCTCTCTGGTTTTCAATTTCCAGGTCTAACAGGCATTTATGTGTCTGTTCACGGGATATCAGCCCTCCCCCACTGTTAACGTATCTCAGATGTCTACACTTTCTTCAGGGCTGTGACGTATGTGCTGGTGCAGAAAAGGGGGAGGTCTTTGGCAGAGGACTCAAGATCAAGAGAACAAGATGGACCGGCCAGACTGCTCCCACTTGATGTTAGGAAGATAAGGTGGCCATGTAGTTAGAATTCTGCAGGGGAACATAGCCTATATAGTCTATGGGTTTGCAGATCCACAACTTTTATTTTTTCAGTAATGCCAACCAACCTCATAAGAGACTGACATATAATCCAGAATGCCAGTCTACTCGTTTTCAATGGGGGATAAAGCTGGTCAGTGACCAGCATGGTTAAGTCCAATAACCTGGACATAACCATGTATGATCTCAACCAGTAACTCCTGTATCTGGTTTCTAATGACAATTCCAAGAACATAAGACCCACTCAACATTTAAATCCAAATTTTCAGATGACTCCAAAGCTAAATGGAAATGATTTGATATTGAACTCTAAATTTGCATTATCTAGACTATCTCTTACCCAGTTGGGTAACCCAGAATCGACAGTAAAAGGCTCCTGCTTTCCCAAAAATCACAGGGCATAAAAATGAAAAGCACTGGAAAGGCAAGACCCCCAGTGAATTTGCAAAGCTGCTTTTGTGTCTTTTTCTTTTTGACCTTGAAGCCAGGAGAAATTCTAAAAATACAAATGTATTAATTTTTAAAACTTGACTTTACTGAATATTGTTCAGATCCCCAAGCCTACAAAAATAATTTTATTTTTTAAAAAATGCTCCCTCTTCAGACTATACTACAAAGCTACAGTAATCAAGACAGTGTGGTACTGGCACAAAAACAGAAAGATAGATCAATGGAACAGGATAGAAAGCCCAGAGATAAACCCACGCACATATGGTCAACTTATCTTTGATAAAGGAGGCAGGAATGTACAGTGGAGAAAGGACAGCCTCTTCAATAAGTGGTGCTGGGAAAACTGGATAGGGACATGTAGAAGTATGAGATTAGATCATTCCCTAACACCATACACAAAAAGAAGCTCAAAATGGATTAAAGACCTAAATGTAAGGCCAGAAACTATCAAACTCTTAGAGGAAAACATAGGCAGAACACTCTATGACATAAATCACAGCAAGATCCTTTTGGACCCACCTCCTAGAGAAATGGAAATAAAAACAAAGATAAACAAATGGGACCTAATGAAACTTCAAAGCTTTTGCACAGCAAAGGAAACCATAAACAAGACCAAAAGGCAACCCTCAGAATGGGAGAAAATATTTGCAAATGAAGCAACTGACAAAGGATTAATCTCCAAAATTTATAAACAGCTCATGCAGCTCAATAGCAAAAAAACAAACAACCCAATCCAAAAATGGGCAGAAGACTTAAATAGGCATTTCTCCACAGAAGATATACAGACTGCCAACAAACACATGAAAGAATGCTCAGCATCATTAATCATTAGAGAAATGCAAATCAAAACTACAATGAGATATCATCTCACACCAATCAGAATGGCCATCATCAAGAAATCTAGAAACAATAAATGCTGGAGAGGGTGTGGAGAAAAGGGAACCCTCTTGCACTGCTGGTGGGAATGTGAATTGGTACAGCCACTATGGAGAACAGTATGGAGGTTCCTTAAAAAACTACAAATAGAACTACCATATGACCCAGCAATCCCACTACTAGGCATATACCCTGAGAAAACCATAATTCAAAAAGAGACATGTACCAAAATGTTCATTGCAGCTCTATTCACAATAGCCCGGAGATGGAAAGAACCTAAGTGTCCATCATCGGATGAATGGATAAAGAAGATGTGGCACATATATACAATAGAATATTACTCAGCCATAAAAAGAAACGAAACTGAGCTATTTGTAATGAGGTGGAGAGACCTAGAGTCTGTCATACGGTGTGAAGTAAGTCAGAAAGAGAAAGACAAATACCGTATGCTAACACATATATATGGAATTTAAAAAAAAAATGTCATGAAGAACCTAGGGGTAAAACGGGAATAAAGACACAGACCTACTTGAGAATGGACTTGAGGATATGGGGAGGGGGAAGGGTAAGCTGTGACAAAGCGAAAGAGAGGCATGGACATATATACACTACCAAATGTAAGGTAGATAGATAGTGGGAAGCAGCCGCAGAGCACAGGGAGATCAGCTCGGTGCTTTGTGACCGCCTGGAGGGGTGGGATGGGGAGGGTGGGAGGGAGGGAGATGCATGAGGGAAGGGATGTGGGAACAGACGTATATGTATAACTGATTCACTTTGTTATAAAGCAGAAGCTAATAAAAAATAAATAAATAAATAAATAAATAAATAAAACACAAAAAATACAAAAATAAAAATGCTCCCTGCCTCAAAGGAGTTTACAATCCCTTAAAGGAGACAGATGATTCAATAGATCAGAAATACAGATACTATGTGAACACCAGTAAAACTGCCTAATCCATAAAGAGTCGGGGGGTAGGTATGGTTGGCCAAGTTTATCAGAATTTATGATTCTAGGGCTGAATCTTGAACATGGGTAGAAGTTAACCAGGTGAGAAGCGTGGGTCACGATACTCTAAGCAGAAGAAGCTTTATGGGCAAAGGCAGAGGCTGAAAAGCACAGTGCTTAGGGGACCTACAAGCAGTTCAGCTTGCGTGGAGGCAGCATGAGATCAAAGTCTGGGCTTGTAAGTAGGAACCATGCCAAGGAGTTTGGACCTGATTCTTAGAATACTGAGAACCACTGAGAGATTTAAGCAGGTTGTGATGGGATCAGATGTAAGTTTTAGAAAGAACCCTCTAGCTGCAGGACTGAAAAGGGTTTGAAGGGAGGCAAGGCATGAAGATAACACATAGTCTCTATATAATCCATATAATAGTGTCACCAGGGTCTGAACTAAGGAGGTGGCGGTAGGGATAGAGGATACAGGTAATGAACGAGCCGTTAAAGACGCTGACGTGAGAAAGCTTGATGAGGAACTGATTCCTTGAAGAAGGTGAGAGAGAAATCAAGGATGATTCCCTGGTTTAGGGTTTGGGAGACTGGGTGGGGGGTGATGCTGACCACTGAGATAGGAGCAGGTTTAGAAAGATGATTTCCCTTTGGAAATGTCGGATTTCAAATGCCTGTGGAAGGCCTAGGGGAGAATGCCCAGCATGCCCAGGGCAGTTTTTTATCCCCACTCACCTCTCACATCACCTGAGGGACTCTCCCTGCCTGCCTCCAGCCTGGAAGAAGGTCCACCAGATTACGGACATCTCTGCCCTGTGGGCAAGGACCAATTTCTTTTCATTTCTGTATCCCTGCTCAGGCTTTAGCACACAGTAGGTCAATGTGTATTTGTTGAATTGCCTCAAATTTACAGAAATACACTTCTTGGGGAATGAATAAGTTGCTTTTACAGATGGAAGACCAGAAAAACAGCTATGAGCAGAAGGCCAAGGAGACACTGCAGAAAGTGCTGGAGGAGAAAATGCGTGCAGGACAGCAACTGCAGAGCAAACAGGTGTGGGGATGCTCCATAATCCTTGGGGCTGGGAACCCTGGGGCAGTCTGGGTGGCAAGGGAGCCAGCTGCACAACCCCCTGGAACCCCCAAGGCACCACCCTCTCCTCTGATCTCCCTCAGCGGTCCCTGGCCCTGGCCGAGCACAAGTGTGAAGAGTGGAAGAGCCAGTACGAGAGCCACCCCCAGCATGCAACTGTCCCCTACCCTGCCAGCCCAGTAATCATGAATGCCGTCTTCCTTCTCTTTTTTACAATGTGGTACATATGGATTTTTTAAAAATGAGATTTAACCAGCTTTTAAACCTTTCTTCTTTCTAACAATATCAGTACTCTCTGACTCTCCAAATGCGCCTTTTCAAGTGGATTTAATTTATGGAAAAATCACCCTTCATACTTTCCCTTTCTTTTTTAAACCTCCCCATGGTAGTGTAATGTAGTAGAAGGAGATTTGGCCTGGGAGTTTGGACACCAGGGTTCTAGCGGCAGTAACCCACAGTTACACACGTTATATTATTAAAGAAAAAAAGTCACTTACAGAAATGTATGAGGCCATTATGCACATACACACAAATATATATTCACTCATATATCCATAAAAAAGTAGTCTGGAAGGTTCTATAAAATGTTAAAGGTGTTCATCCCAGGGTGGAGGAGATATACGTTAACTATATTACCCTCTTAAATTTTTACAGTAAATATATATTACTTTTATAATTTAAAAAGCCAAACTTTTCATTTTTAAAAACCTAAAACATGAAAGAAAACTGGAAAACCAACAAAATTAAAACAATCCCTAAGTCTGAGGCAATGATTTTTGTATCCGAGTACAAGTGATGAATGAAAATACTAAGAATGGTGTGTGACACCTTAAAGTATAGAAAAAAATACAGTAAGGCAAGTAGGCATTAAGATAATAGAATATAAAAAGTTACCCAGATATATTCAGACAATGGACTACTATTCCAGTAATAAAAAGAAATGAATTACTAATATGAGCTACACGGATGAGTCACAACAACATGAGGAGCCAAAGAAGCCACGTGCAACAGGGTACTTATTGTATGCTTCCATTCATATGAATTTCTAGAATAGGAAACACTAATACATAGTGAAAGAAAGCATGTCAGTGGTTGCCTGATGCCAGGCCTGGGAAACTGACTGTAAAAGGACAAGAAGGAACTTTTTGCAGGTATTGGAAGTGTTCTGTATCTTGACTTTGGCGATGACAATATAGATATACACATTTGTCAAAACTTATCAAATTACATGCTTAAAATGGGTACACCTTGTTGAATGTAATTCATACTTCAATAAAGTTGATTTTAAAGTTAAATTAAAAGTCACCTATGGGGACTTCCCTGGTGTCACAGTGGTTACAGAATTCGCCTGCTAATGCAGGGGACGTGGTTTCAAGCCCTAGTCTGGGGAGATCCCACATGCCGCCGAGCAACTAAGCCCGTGCGCCACAACTACAGAGCCTGTGCTCTACAGCCCGTGAGCCACAACTACTGAGCCCGTGTGCCACAACTACCGAAGCCCACGTGCCTAGAGCCCATGCTCCACAACAAGAGAAGCCACCACAGTGAGAAGCCGGCGCACTGCAACAAAGACACAATGCAGCCAAAAATAAATAAATTAATAATAATTTTTAAAAAAATAGTCCCCTAGACGTCTGAGTGAGACAGAGTTCCTTTAAGCTTTCAGTCCCAGCTCTTCTCTGAAGCCTCCCCTCATTCACCCTGGCAGCATGTGACCACTGTGCATCTCTTTAACACCTTATATTTATCGGTTCCATTCAGATTTGATGCTTGAAAAGTTTTGTATATTTTATGTCTATCTTCCATTCAACTTGGTTCCTCTAAGGCAGGAACAATAATCTCTTTCATAAATTGAGACCATTACAAAAACAGAATTATGTTCCCTTTCCTCCCAATCAGGGGAATTTGAAGTAGGATTGATGAAATCCTGGAAATCATAAGCAAAAATGTCATTTCTGCATTTTTATGGCCACAGGGTCCTGTGTTTTCATCAGATTCTTGAAGATATCACAGAGCCCAACAATGTTAAGAACCTCTGCTTTGAATCCATGTGCTTTCACCCAGCTCTGTGGTACAAGGCACCCTGCCCCTGGGGCAATCTGTCTGTGGTCCCTGCAAAGATGATAAACCCACATCAAAGACACTTACTCTTCTGCATGTCAGTGGACTCTACTGCCATCTCTTCCTCCACAATGACGTCACTATCGCCATCTTCAAGATTCATTTCTGTCTCATCTAGAACACTGTCTTCTTCCTCTTCCTCCTCCTCATCTTCCTTGGAGACATCCTTTAATGTGGCAAGTAGTCTGTTGTAACCAGAAACTTGTTCTGGTTCACTCTATGCTTCACTTTCAGAACTTGAAGTATCTATAAACTCTCTGACTAAAAGGAAAATGGGGATTTTAAAAACAAAACTTATACTGTTCTTGTTGCTACCCCACGACTATCATCAGGCCCACAGTGGAACCAAGTTCAGACTTTTCTAAATAAAAACTAGCTTTTCTGCAAATATGCAACCCTATCTATTCAACCAGACCTAGCACCAAATTTGTTTAAAACAGCTAATCTAGCTATGATTCTAGAAGCGCTTCCTCTTCTTTGAACTGCTCATGTTCCACATGGGAAGACAGCAAACTAAACACATGGAGCTTTAGGTTATAAGGCGATCTAACCTATGTGTCAGACATTTGGCACCTTTAAAGGAGCAACAGGAAAACTTACAACAAAAAAGTGTACTTTATTTCTGAGTCTGTGGTAATGAAATAAGACCTTTGATGATTTTGCACTCTATTTTATGTTAAGCAAACATGACATTCCCTCTGAGGATTCACCAAGAGCCCTCTGGTAAGCCTCCTTAACAGGTTCTAACAGGCTAATCTCTCAGGACAGTTTCATACTTTATACGATATTAGTTATCACAATGGCATTTTAACAGACATCTGCACTTAAAACTAAGCAATATTACTAAAATATAGCTTACATCTAAAATCAAAGAGAGTGGAAATGTAGCCAAACTTTAGTACCATATATAATCTTAGAAGTAACAGTCCAGAATCTACTATCATAAAGAAGGTATAAAGCATTACCAGTTGACAAGTCTGTGGTTTTGCTTCCTTTCTGGAAACCCTGAGAAGAAACAGGCAATGTTAAACTTTAACTACTAGTATGTAGCAATTAGGAAAAGTCTAATGATACAACTTTAAATGAACGTGGCAGACTATACCGTTATAAATACATTATATCTATTGTCAAGTAAAAACTCCATATGCATTTGGACAGGTTTTGGAAGGATATGCCAAATAGATAATAAGAGACGAATGAAAAAGTCTAACAAGACCACATGACAAATACTACAGTCACACAGTAACAGGCTCTCATCCAAAAGATGGGAAATTTTGGCAAATAAAAGCCCTCGGGGTTCACCTTTTCTAGCAAATTTCTTAAGTAGACTATCCCTCTAACTGTTGATAAAGCAGCCCAAAGGGGTGGGTTGAGCACTAAGATCATAACTGAGAGTCTGGACACTTAGAGAGGAACCCACAACTACCCAAACATTAGTTTCCTCATGGTCATTGAATAGATAGGTGATGTCGAGGGTCCCAAGCAATTTTTTTTTCATTTTTTTTAACTTATTTAATTTATTTATTTTTGCCTGCTATGGGTCTTCGTTGCTGCGCCCGGGCTTTCTCTAGTTGCGGCGAGAGGTGGCTTCTCTTGTTGCGGAGCAGGGGCTCTAGGCTCGCGGGCATCAGTAGTTGCACCACCCTGGCTCAGTAGTTGTGGCTCGCGGGCTCTGGAGTGCAGGCTCAATAGTTGTGGCGCACGGGCTTACTTGCACCGCGGCATGTGGGATCTTCCCGGACCAGGGCTCGAACCCCTGTCCCCTCCGTTGGCAGGCGGATTCTTAACCACTGCGCCACCAGGGAAGCCCCCAAGCAATTCTTTAAAAACATATAAAACGGGGCTCCCCTGGTGGCGCAGTGGTTGAGAGTCTGCCTGCCAATGCAGGGCACACGGGTTCGAGCCCTGGTCTGGGAGGATCCCACATGCCGCGGAGCAACTGGCCCCGTGAGCCACAATTACTGAGCCTGTGCGTCTGGAGCCTGTGCTCCGCAACAAGAGAGGCCGCGATAGTGAGAGGCCCGCGCACCGCGATGAGGAGTGGCCCCCACTTGCCGCAACTAGAGAAAGCCCTCGCACAGAAACGAAGACCCAACATAGCCATGAATAAATAAATAAAAATTTAAAAAAAAACATATAAAACGAACACAAGCTTATAAAATCTCTGCCCAGTCGCCACACAGGAGGCGTGCCGTCTAGCATCAAACTACAGGCTCAACAAAGGGTAGGAAGACCGGCGAAGAACCCCATCTCAGGCGGGAAGCCGCCAGGATCCCCGGGCGAGCTAGGCCGGCGCCGGGGCAGCGTGGCACGCGGCGGGAGCTGCCCTGTCACTACCCCCGGGGCACCGGCGGACCAAACGCGGGGACACGCGGGCTCCCACCGGGAAAGGACGCCGGCAGGGCCGGTCCCAGCCTTGCCTCTCCATACCTGTCATAGAAGGGATGCTCCTCGCCGAAATCCCTTAGATGCTTCTTCTGCTTTTTAGTTAGGGAGTCGAGCAGCTGGCTCTGGCTCCGGCTCCGGCTCCGGCTCCCGCGTTTGCCCATGGGGAAGACGTCAAGTCAGCCAACCTCCAAGAATCGCGTTTTTCACCTGGAAGTCGTCTCCTCAACCCACTCACGCGGGATTGCCAACGGCGCTTTACGGCGGAAGCAGGGTGCCGTAAAGCAGACCCGCTTTACGCCGCGCTTGTACGACAGGCGTTAGAACTTCCTGTTTCCCATTCCGCCCCCGAGCGAGGCTCTTTGGAAGCACGCGCACGCATGCGCAGCTTTTCTCTGAGCCCCGTAAGGCAGGCAGGCAGGGAGGCTTCGAGCTTCCCCAGGTGGGTAAATGGGTGGGTGTACTTTGTGCGTCTGTTTTGGCTGTGAGAATCAGCCTGCATAAACGTGTAGTAACTGAGATGGTTGAATGCAGTGCCTTTCTATTATGCCATAATACAAATACCAACTAACATTTAAGGCTGCCGGTGCATCTCAACTCATCCTCACAACAGTAAACAAATAGGCCTTGTTAATAAGCCTGATACTGGAGATGAGAAAGCTGATGCTTACAAAAGGTTACACACACACTAGCAAGAGAGGAGATGGAAACCTAATTCTCTCTGATGCGACCACAGGCTTTTCCCACTAGGATCTGCCACATGCGTGTGCTGTGTGAAGAATGAGGACGCAAGGCTGAGATTCCCGCCCTTACCCTACCCCCTCATTTTCTGAAAGTATTGCAAGGGCCCTTGGTAACACATCTGTTCTGGCATTTTTCATGTTATAAAAGCAAAAACACATCCAGAGAGGTAAAGTGACTTTCCTAAATCACCCGGAGAGTCGATGTTAGAGAAAGCAGTCAAACTCAATAAAGTGTCTCAAAACTGAATTGGGGCAAATTGGGATGGAAAACTTTTAAAGGGTAAGTAACTTTTCTATATCTGGGTCGTGGTGGTGGTTACACCTGGTATACAATTACCAAAATTAATCAGACTGTACCTTTGAAATTGGTACATTTTAATGCAAGTAAATAATAATCTCAATAAACAAAGAGGTCAAAACAGCGCAACTGGACTTAATACTCTAGAGACAGGCAGAGTGTGCAGGGATACTTAAAAACCACAGGATAGGGCTTCCCTGGTGGCGCAGTGGTTGAGAGTCCGCCTGCCGATGCAGGGGACGCGGGTTCGTGCCCCGGTCCGGGAAGATCCCACGTGCCGCGAAGCGGCTGGGCCCGTGAGCCATGGCCGCTGAGCCTGCGCGTCCGGAGCCTGTGCTCTGCAACGGGAGAGGCCACAACAGTGAGAGGCCCGCGTACCGAAAACAAACAAACAAAACAAAAACCACAGGATAAACACAGAGACACTTTTTTTCTAATAGTAACTTACAATGTCAATCATAAACCACAGAATTCACCTGAATATTTAAGGTAAAATAGGAGCCATCAAAGATAGTGTTCACTGCCTCTGCTCTTAGAGGAGTGTCTGTGAGAGAATTGGAGCTTTGTCCAATACCATGTCACACCTATAGAAGTCGCACTACAACTCTTAAAATCCTAGTTTTGTCGTTCTGGGGACCATCTACTCCTAATTAGATTCTGGGAGCTTAGGGTGGCGTACGGAGGCAAGGGGAGGGAGTATCAAGAAAATATGCAAACAGCAGGTAGTGCCAGCAGATGGCCCAGCCAAGGAACCCAGAAACAAACAGACATGTGTCTTCTGTCTCATTTCAAGATAAAAAGTACAGTCACTTACGTAAACAAAAGGCTGTTTGCAAATGTCATCATACATTCTAAGGCACCATCCACAGTATAACCTGGCTATGACAATAAAGTCATACAATGTTTTTTCTCCTCCCACCCTATTCCAAGTGCCCCAGCTTCCCTCCCCAGAGGCAACCAGTTTCTTGGTGTTCTTCCAGAGATCTGCTATAAAAAGCTATACTCTTGAGCACTTGATGTGACTCTTTACTCTCTCCTGCTTTCCATGTCATTGTAGTCCTATGGACAGGTCTAGACTGTTCCCAGGTTCAGACACAACTGTGCCCTAGCTCCACCCAAGTGCTCTCATCATTGGCTCACTGAGCCCGCTTCTGAAAATATTTATATTAGCCTTTGACAACATAAAAGGGGATGCTTTGTGAAATTTTAACCTGAGAGTTCGGAATTGAAACATATTTTTCATGTCTCCAGTGAAAGTTCTCTTAGTAAAACTCACACAAAGAAGATGCATGTGCCAACTAGTGAAGGCCCTGGGAAAATTGTAATAAAGGCAAAATTTGTTCTTCCCTTTCTTCTTCTCACGCTCAGCCCTTCCCTTTCCCTCCTGCAGGGTTGTCTTTGCCCTTTGCCCTCAGGGACTCAGTATTTTCAGGGGTAAAAACAATCCAGGAAATAATCTTTTATACTAGTTTGTAAAGAGAGGCTGATGAATTAATGTTACTTGGGTATTTTCAATTCGGGGAGACTCCCTAGGATAACGATCTCAAGGGGTGGGAGGGGGGTGGCTGTCCCTTAAGACAAGATGGTCAGAATATTCAGAAAAGTGTTAGTTTTTCTTTATTAAAAACTTTTTCTTTGGAAAATTTCAAGTATATACAAAAGTAGACAAAACAGTATAATACACTCCCATGTTCCCATCCCTCGGCTTCAATGCAAGGTATGCCCACCCACTACCCCTAACTCCCGCCCCTGTATTATTTTTGAAGCAAATCCCAGACATTGTATATTTTATCTGTAAATATTTATTTCTAAATATCTAAAAGATAAGGGTTCTTTCTTTAACATAGCTACAATGGCACTATTTCACCTCAAAAAAAAGATGATAACAATTATTTAATATCATCATGTAACCAGTCAGTATTCAGATTTCTGATTGTCTCATAAATGTCGTCTTTTTTTTTTTTTTTACACTGTTAGTTGAACATGTTCTGCTGTTCTCTGTGTCTCTCGCGAATACATTGTGGGATTTAGAACTTTGATCAGATTTCATTATAGCTGATATTTTAGACTTCCATCAGGAGGCGTATACCGTCTGGTTGTCTTTCATTTTGTGATGTTACCAGTCATTGGTAATCAATGTCTAAATTCGTGAATTCATTAGAGGTCACATTCTAATTCTATCATGAGGTGATATTCTAATTCTATCATTTCTTCTTCACTTACTTGCTGGACTATTTCTATGAAAGCAAGCTTTTCCTTCCCCTAAATTTTGCTTACCCAGTGGTACTGTTTGTATAGGAAAAGCAGAAGAAATGCTTGATTCTCTCCCTTCATTTACTAATTTTCAACACAAGGAGTCAATTCACTGGATCTTCTCAGGTTGACCAATCAAGTTTTTTTTTTAATTTTTAGTATCATTATGAACTCATGGAATTATACAAATTGATGTGTTTTAATCCCTTGCAAGTATTATGGTGTACATGATTTGAAAGAGCTTATTTGACATATAGTGATGTATTTGAAAAGGCAAACTATGTCCTAATACAAACCACAGGAAGTAAACAGGAGTCTATCTGAGATTCTCAACAGAGCAGGAATGGGAAGGTGGGGAAGGAGCACAATTTGAGGATACAGATCAGATGCTGGGGAAGTTTGAGTTTTGAAATTTATGTGATAATATAAGTGGTAACAAGGGCACATGTGTTCAAGATATGTTGACAGGGAGCCATAAATAATCCAAAGGTATGACTCTCTAATTATGAAAGCTCCGACACCTCAGCTACTGATTTGGGAAGATTCTGGGGAAGGTGTGTGTGCACCCACACATCTGTCTCCTCCTAGATGCCTCAAATCAGACAGTCTCCTCCACCACATGTATGCATACATGTCTGTATACACCCCAAAGCCATCCAGCCTCTTCCTGAGAGTGCTGGCAGAAATCAGTCTCTCGCTACCTGTATAATGAAATGAGCTTGTTTATTCATTGAAAAAAAAAGTACTAAACACCACGTGCCAGGTGCTGTGCTAGTAGCTGAGGCTGGGGGAAAGAATAAGATCCATTCCAGCCTCTTCAAGGAGCTCTCAGCCTCATCCAGGTATGGATAAGTACGCAGACTCTTACGATACACTGTGATAAATGCTAAACTGATAGATGCTGGGTGCTAAGGAAGCAGCTCAGTCAGAGTTTTGGTGCTGCTGGGGGTTGGGGGCCGGTGGGGGAGGGTCATCTGCTGCCTTTGAGCGTTTGTCAGCCTGTCACGCTCATTGAACATCGGTATTGAACTTGAGATTAATCTAGATTCTAGATTTTAGGCTGTATGAGTTGTTTCAGCTGACTTCATGAACAGCATGTGTGTGTGTTCAAGACAGGGTATGAGGGATATAGGGGAACAGGAAATTAGAGAGCTGGGTAGTCATCGGATTCCACAGCGTTTATTGTGTAAGGAGCAATGAGTTTTCTAGGTGGAACATGTTTTAGATAACGAGATTATGTCTGAAAAGAGAAAAGCTTTGTAATGCATTTCAATGCACTCTACATAACTTGAAAATGTAAAACACTATTATATATAGTGCCTATTCATATTATATATAGTGCCTATTCATTCACTTTCTGTTCATCTGTACCCAGAAGAACTATCCATTGTCAAACCCAGAGCCTGGCATAGAGTGACCTGTAATAATTATGTTTCCTCAAGCTTATCAGAGGTTGTTTTATATTAGGCCTAGCCTAAAACTGAAATATTTTATCAGATTATATTCACCTGACTGAGAACAAGGCTAAAATGCTACACTAGAGGGGATAAAGTTTTACCTCCCTCTCTCTAGTGGAATGTTGGTGTAACTACATTCTGTTTTTCACATTTTTCTGGCAGAGGCTTAGCAGGCAAACCTTCATTCATTTATCAAACATTTTCTAAACAGTTACCATGTTCCTGTCATAATGTTAGGCATTAATGATTTAAAAAGCTCAGACCTCAGGCTTTCCCCTTGAAAGACCTCATAGTCTAGTTGGGGGAGACAAAGCAATTAACAAATAATTATGTTGTCATGGGCTAGATTAGAAGGGTGTCTACAAAGGGTTTTAGGAACCCAGAAGATAAAGAAGCTCCTCTTGCTGTGGAGGAGAGAGGAAAGGTCATGGGGAGTTGCACAGAGGATGCACCGAGTCAGGGTTTCCTGGGAAAGAAGGTTCCAGGGAGAGGGAATAGCATGAGCAAGGTGGAAGGATGTGTTTGGAGAACTGCCTGTGGACCCTGTTGCTGAGGTGGGTGGGTGGGAGTAGAGAGGTTGGAGAGACGGACAGGTGAGGATTCAGCCCACTAAAGGCCTTGCATGCCTTGCTGGGGCATTGAGGCCCAATCCCATGTAAGGTGAGGAACTCTTAAAGGATTTCAAGCAAGGGGGTTATGTGAACCGATTTGGACTTCAGCGAAATCACGGTGATGTCTGTATGGGTGACAAGGACATTAAATCTTCCTTTCCGACGCCTTCCTGGAGCAGCCGATTCGCTACTGATGCTGCCCACCTCCAAAAGACTTTGGAGACATTTTCATGTTTTGTTTGTTTGTTTTCGGTACGCGGGCCTCTCACTGTTGTGGCCTCTCCCGTTGCAGAGCACAGGCTCCGGACGCGCAGGCTCAGCGGCCATGGCTCACGGGCCCAGCCGCTCTGCGGCATGTGGGATCTTCCCGGACCGGGGCACGAACCCGCGTCCCCTGCATCGGCAGGCGGACTCTCAACCACTGCGCCACCAGGGAAGCCCTATCCTGTGGTTTTTAAGTATCCCTGCACACTCTGCCTGTCTCTAGAGTATTAAGTCCAGTTGCGCTGTTTTGACCTCTTTGTTTATTGAGATTATTATTTACTTGCATTAAAATGTACCAATTTCAAAGGTACAGTCTGATTAATTTTGGTAATTGTATACCAGGTGTAACCACCACCACGACCCAGATATAGAAAAGTTACTTACCCTTTAAAAGTTTTCCATCCCAATTTGCCCCAATTCAGTTTTGAGACACTTTATTGAGTTTGACTGCTTTCTCTAACATCGACTCTCCGGGTGATTTAGGAAAGTCACTTTACCTCTCTGGATGTGTTTTTGCTTTTATAACATGAAAAATGCCAGAACAGATGTGTTACCAAGGGCCCTTGCAATACTTTCAGAAAATGAGGGGGTAGGGTAAGGGCGGGAATCTCAGCCTTGCGTCCTCATTCTTCACACAGCACACGCATGTGGCAGATCCTAGTGGGAAAAGCCTGTGGTCGCATCAGAGAGAATTAGGTTTCCATCTCCTCTCTTGCTAGTGTGTGTGTAACCTTTTGTAAGCATCAGCTTTCTCATCTCCAGTATCAGGCTTATTAACAAGGCCTATTTGTTTACTGTTGTGAGGATGAGTTGAGATGCACCGGCAGCCTTAAATGTTAGTTGGTATTTGTATTATGGCATAATAGAAAGGCACTGCATTCAACCATCTCAGTTACTACACGTTTATGCAGGCTGATTCTCACAGCCAAAACAGACGCACAAAATACACCCACCCATTTACCCACCTGGGGAAGCTCGAAGCCTCCCTGCCTGCCTGCCTTACGGGGCTCAGAGAAAAGCTGCGCATGCGTGCGCGTGCTTCCAAAGAGCCTCGCTCGGGGGCGGAATGGGAAACAGGAAGTTCTAACGCCTGTCGTACAAGCGCGGCGTAAAGCGGGTCTGCTTTACGGCACCCTGCTTCCGCCGTAAAGCGCCGTTGGCAATCCCGCGTGAGTGGGTTGAGGAGACGACTTCCAGGTGAAAAACGCGATTCTTGGAGGTTGGCTGACTTGACGTCTTCCCCATGGGCAAACGCGGGAGCCGGAGCCGGAGCCGGAGCCAGAGCCAGCTGCTCGACTCCCTAACTAAAAAGCAGAAGAAGCATCTAAGGGATTTCGGCGAGGAGCATCCCTTCTATGACAGGTATGGAGAGGCAAGGCTGGGACCGGCCCTGCCGGCGTCCTTTCCCGGTGGGAGCCCGCGTGTCCCCGCGTTTGGTCCGCCGGTGCCCCGGGGGTAGTGACAGGGCAGCTCCCGCCGCGTGCCACGCTGCCCCGGCGCCGGCCTAGCTCGCCCGGGGATCCTGGCGGCTTCCCGCCTGAGATGGGGTTCTTCGCCGGTCTTCCTACCCTTTGTTGAGCCTGTAGTTTGATGCTAGACGGCACGCCTCCTGTGTGGCGACTGGGCAGAGATTTTATAAGCTTGTGTTCGTTTTATATGTTTTTTTTTAAATTTTTATTTATTTATTCATGGCTATGTTGGGTCTTCGTTTCTGTGCGAGGGCTTTCTCTAGTTGCGGCAAGTGGGGGCCACTCCTCATCGCGGTGCGCGGGCCTCTCACTATCGCGGCCTCTCTTGTTGCGGAGCACAGGCTCCAGACGCACAGGCTCAGTAATTGTGGCTCACGGGGCCAGTTGCTCCGCGGCATGTGGGATCCTCCCAGACCAGGGCTCGAACCCGTGTGCCCTGCATTGGCAGGCAGACTCTCAACCACTGCGCCACCAGGGGAGCCCCGTTTTATATGTTTTTAAAGAATTGCTTGGGGGCTTCCCTGGTGGCGCAGTGGTTAAGAATCCGCCTGCCAACGGAGGGGACAGGGGTTCGAGCCCTGGTCCGGGAAGATCCCACATGCCGCGGTGCAAGTAAGCCCGTGCGCCACAACTATTGAGCCTGCACTCCAGAGCCCGCGAGCCACAACTACTGAGCCAGGGTGGTGCAACTACTGATGCCCGCGAGCCTAGAGCCCCTGCTCCGCAACAAGAGAAGCCACCTCTCGCCGCAACTAGAGAAAGCCCGGGCGCAGCAACGAAGACCCATAGCAGGCAAAAATAAATAAATTAAATAAGTTAAAAAAAATGAAAAAAAAATTGCTTGGGACCCTCGACATCACCTATCTATTCAATGACCATGAGGAAACTAATGTTTGGGTAGTTGTGGGTTCCTCTCTAAGTGTCCAGACTCTCAGTTATGATCTTAGTGCTCAACCCACCCCTTTGGGCTGCTTTATCAACAGTTAGAGGGATAGTCTACTTAAGAAATTTGCTAGAAAAGGTGAACCCCGAGGGCTTTTATTTGCCAAAATTTCCCATCTTTTGGATGAGAGCCTGTTACTGTGTGACTGTAGTATTTGTCATGTGGTCTTGTTAGACTTTTTCATTCGTCTCTTATTATCTATTTGGCATATCCTTCCAAAACCTGTCCAAATGCATATGGAGTTTTTACTTGACAATAGATATAATGTATTTATAACGGTATAGTCTGCCACGTTCATTTAAAGTTGTATCATTAGACTTTTCCTAATTGCTACATACTAGTAGTTAAAGTTTAACATTGCCTGTTTCTTCTCAGGGTTTCCAGAAAGGAAGCAAAACCACAGACTTGTCAACTGGTAATGCTTTATACCTTCTTTATGATAGTAGATTCTGGACTGTTACTTCTAAGATTATATATGGTACTAAAGTTTGGCTACATTTCCACTCTCTTTGATTTTAGATGTAAGCTATATTTTAGTAATATTGCTTAGTTTTAAGTGCAGATGTCTGTTAAAATGCCATTGTGATAACTAATATCGTATAAAGTATGAAACTGTCCTGAGAGATTAGCCTGTTAGAACCTGTTAAGGAGGCTTACCAGAGGGCTCTTGGTGAATCCTCAGAGGGAATGTCATGTTTGCTTAACATAAAATAGAGTGCAAAATCATCAAAGGTCTTATTTCATTACCACAGACTCAGAAATAAAGTACACTTTTTTGTTGTAAGTTTTCCTGTTGCTCCTTTAAAGGTGCCAAATGTCTGACACATAGGTTAGATCGCCTTATAACCTAAAGCTCCATGTGTTTAGTTTGCTGTCTTCCCATGTGGAACATGAGCAGTTCAAAGAAGAGGAAGCGCTTCTAGAATCATAGCTAGATTAGCTGTTTTAAACAAATTTGGTGCTAGGTCTGGTTGAATAGATAGGGTTGCATATTTGCAGAAAAGCTAGTTTTTATTTAGAAAAGTCTGAACTTGGTTCCACTGTGGGCCTGATGATAGTCGTGGGGTAGCAACAAGAACAGTATAAGTTTTGTTTTTAAAATCCCCATTTTCCTTTTAGTCAGAGAGTTTATAGATACTTCAAGTTCTGAAAGTGAAGCATAGAGTGAACCAGAACAAGTTTCTGGTTACAACAGACTACTTGCCACATTAAAGGATGTCTCCAAGGAAGATGAGGAGGAGGAAGAGGAAGAAGACAGTGTTCTAGATGAGACAGAAATGAATCTTGAAGATGGCGATAGTGACGTCATTGTGGAGGAAGAGATGGCAGTAGAGTCCACTGACATGCAGAAGAGTAAGTGTCTTTGATGTGGGTTTATCATCTTTGCAGGGACCACAGACAGATTGCCCCAGGGGCAGGGTGCCTTGTACCACAGAGCTGGGTGAAAGCACATGGATTCAAAGCAGAGGTTCTTAACATTGTTGGGCTCTGTGATATCTTCAAGAATCTGATGAAAACACAGGACCCTGTGGCCATAAAAATGCAGAAATGACATTTTTGCTTATGATTTCCAGGATTTCATCAATCCTACTTCAAATTCCCCTGATTGGGAGGAAAGGGAACATAATTCTGTTTTTGTAATGGTCTCAATTTATGAAAGAGATTATTGTTCCTGCCTTAGAGGAACCAAGTTGAATGGAAGATAGACATAAAATATACAAAACTTTTCAAGCATCAAATCTGAATGGAACCGATAAATATAAGGTGTTAAAGAGATGCACAGTGGTCACATGCTGCCAGGGTGAATGAGGGGAGGCTTCAGAGAAGAGCTGGGACTGAAAGCTTAAAGGAACTCTGTCTCACTCAGACGTCTAGGGGACTATTTTTTTAAAAATTATTATTAATTTATTTATTTTTGGCTGCATTGTGTCTTTGTTGCAGTGCGCCGGCTTCTCACTGTGGTGGCTTCTCTTGTTGTGGAGCATGGGCTCTAGGCACGTGGGCTTCGGTAGTTGTGGCACACGGGCTCAGTAGTTGTGGCTCACGGGCTGTAGAGCACAGGCTCTGTAGTTGTGGCGCACGGGCTTAGTTGCTCGGCGGCATGTGGGATCTCCCCAGACTAGGGCTTGAAACCACGTCCCCTGCATTAGCAGGCGAATTCTGTAACCACTGTGACACCAGGGAAGTCCCCATAGGTGACTTTTAATTTAACTTTAAAATCAACTTTATTGAAGTATGAATTACATTCAACAAGGTGTACCCATTTTAAGCATGTAATTTGATAAGTTTTGACAAATGTGTATATCTATATTGTCATCGCCAAAGTCAAGATACAGAACACTTCCAATACCTGCAAAAAGTTCCTTCTTGTCCTTTTACAGTCAGTTTCCCAGGCCTGGCATCAGGCAACCACTGACATGCTTTCTTTCACTATGTATTAGTGTTTCCTATTCTAGAAATTCATATGAATGGAAGCATACAATAAGTACCCTGTTGCACGTGGCTTCTTTGGCTCCTCATGTTGTTGTGACTCATCCGTGTAGCTCATATTAGTAATTCATTTCTTTTTATTACTGGAATAGTAGTCCATTGTCTGAATATATCTGGGTAACTTTTTATATTCTATTATCTTAATGCCTACTTGCCTTACTGTATTTTTTTCTATACTTTAAGGTGTCACACACCATTCTTAGTATTTTCATTCATCACTTGTACTCGGATACAAAAATCATTGCCTCAGACTTAGGGATTGTTTTAATTTTGTTGGTTTTCCAGTTTTCTTTCATGTTTTAGGTTTTTAAAAATGAAAAGTTTGGCTTTTTAAATTATAAAAGTAATATATATTTACTGTAAAAATTTAAGAGGGTAATATAGTTAACGTATATCTCCTCCACCCTGGGATGAACACCTTTAACATTTTATAGAACCTTCCAGACTACTTTTTTATGGATATATGAGTGAATATATATTTGTGTGTATGTGCATAATGGCCTCATACATTTCTGTAAGTGACTTTTTTTCTTTAATAATATAACGTGTGTAACTGTGGGTTACTGCCGCTAGAACCCTGGTGTCCAAACTCCCAGGCCAAATCTCCTTCTACTACATTACACTACCATGGGGAGGTTTAAAAAAGAAAGGGAAAGTATGAAGGGTGATTTTTCCATAAATTAAATCCACTTGAAAAGGCGCATTTGGAGAGTCAGAGAGTACTGATATTGTTAGAAAGAAGAAAGGTTTAAAAGCTGGTTAAATCTCATTTTTAAAAAATCCATATGTACCACATTGTAAAAAAGAGAAGGAAGACGGCATTCATGATTACTGGGCTGGCAGGGTAGGGGACAGTTGCATGCTGGGGGTGGCTCTCGTACTGGCTCTTCCACTCTTCACACTTGTGCTCGGCCAGGGCCAGGGACCGCTGAGGGAGATCAGAGGAGAGGGTGGTGCCTTGGGGGTTCCAGGGGGTTGTGCAGCTGGCTCCCTTGCCACCCAGACTGCCCCAGGGTTCCCAGCCCCAAGGATTATGGAGCATCCCCACACCTGTTTGCTCTGCAGTTGCTGTCCTGCACGCATTTTCTCCTCCAGCACTTTCTGCAGTGTCTCCTTGGCCTTCTGCTCATAGCTGTTTTTCTGGTCTTCCATCTGTAAAAGCAACTTATTCATTCCCCAAGAAGTGTATTTCTGTAAATTTGAGGCAATTCAACAAATACACATTGACCTACTGTGTGCTAAAGCCTGAGCAGGGATACAGAAATGAAAAGAAATTGGTCCTTGCCCACAGGGCAGAGATGTCCGTAATCTGGTGGACCTTCTTCCAGGCTGGAGGCAGGCAGGGAGAGTCCCTCAGGTGATGTGAGAGGTGAGTGGGGATAAAAAACTGCCCTGGGCATGCTGGGCATTCTCCCCTAGGCCTTCCACAGGCATTTGAAATCCGACATTTCCAAAGGGAAATCATCTTTCTAAACCTGCTCCTATCTCAGTGGTCAGCATCACCCCCCACCCAGTCTCCCAAACCCTAAACCAGGGAATCATCCTTGATTTCTCTCTCACCTTCTTCAAGGAATCAGTTCCTCATCAAGCTTTCTCACGTCAGCGTCTTTAACGGCTCGTTCATTACCTGTATCCTCTATCCCTACCGCCACCTCCTTAGTTCAGACCCTGGTGACACTATTATATGGATTATATAGAGACTATGTGTTATCTTCATGCCTTGCCTCCCTTCAAACCCTTTTCAGTCCTGCAGCTAGAGGGTTCTTTCTAAAACTTACATCTGATCCCATCACAACCTGCTTAAATCTCTCAGTGGTTCTCAGTATTCTAAGAATCAGGTCCAAACTCCTTGGCATGGTTCCTACTTACAAGCCCAGACTTTGATCTCATGCTGCCTCCACGCAAGCTGAACTGCTTGTAGGTCCCCTAAGCACTGTGCTTTTCAGCCTCTGCCTTTGCCCATAAAGCTTCTTCTGCTTAGAGTATCGTGACCCACGCTTCTCACCTGGTTAACTTCTACCCATGTTCAAGATTCAGCCCTAGAATCATAAATTCTGATAAACTTGGCCAACCATACCTACCCCCCGACTCTTTATGGATTAGGCAGTTTTACTGGTGTTCACATAGTATCTGTATTTCTGATCTATTGAATCATCTGTCTCCTTTAAGGGATTGTAAACTCCTTTGAGGCAGGGAGCATTTTTATTTTTGTATTTTTTGTGTTTTATTTATTTATTTATTTATTTATTTATTTTTTATTAGCTTCTGCTTTATAACAAAGTGAATCAGTTATACATATACGTCTGTTCCCACATCCCTTCCCTCATGCATCTCCCTCCCTCCCACCCTCCCCATCCCACCCCTCCAGGCGGTCACAAAGCACCGAGCTGATCTCCCTGTGCTCTGCGGCTGCTTCCCACTATCTATCTACCTTACATTTGGTAGTGTATATATGTCCATGCCTCTCTTTCGCTTTGTCACAGCTTACCCTTCCCCCTCCCCATATCCTCAAGTCCATTCTCAAGTAGGTCTGTGTCTTTATTCCCGTTTTACCCCTAGGTTCTTCATGACATTTTTTTTTTAAATTCCATATATATGTGTTAGCATACGGTATTTGTCTTTCTCTTTCTGACTTACTTCACACCGTATGACAGACTCTAGGTCTCTCCACCTCATTACAAATAGCTCAGTTTCGTTTCTTTTTATGGCTGAGTAATATTCTATTGTATATATGTGCCACATCTTCTTTATCCATTCATCCGATGATGGACACTTAGGTTCTTTCCATCTCCGGGCTATTGTGAATAGAGCTGCAATGAACATTTTGGTACATGTCTCTTTTTGAATTATGGTTTTCTCAGGGTATATGCCTAGTAGTGGGATTGCTGGGTCATATGGTAGTTCTATTTGTAGTTTTTTAAGGAACCTCCATACTGTTCTCCATAGTGGCTGTACCAATTCACATTCCCACCAGCAGTGCAAGAGGGTTCCCTTTTCTCCACACCCTCTCCAGCATTTATTGTTTCTAGATTTCTTGATGATGGCCATTCTGATTGGTGTGAGATGATATCTCATTGTAGTTTTGATTTGCATTTCTCTAATGATTAATGATGCTGAGCATTCTTTCATGTGTTTGTTGGCAGTCTGTATATCTTCTGTGGAGAAATGCCTATTTAAGTCTTCTGCCCATTTTTGGATTGGGTTGTTTGTTTTTTTGCTATTGAGCTGCATGAGCTGTTTATAAATTTTGGAGATTAATCCTTTGTCAGTTGCTTCATTTGCAAATATTTTCTCCCATTCTGAGGGTTGCCTTTTGGTCTTGTTTATGGTTTCCTTTGCTGTGCAAAAGCTTTGAAGTTTCATTAGGTCCCATTTGTTTATCTTTGTTTTTATTTCCATTTCTCTAGGAGGTGGGTCCAAAAGGATCTTGCTGTGATTTATGTCATAGAGTGTTCTGCCTATGTTTTCCTCTAAGAGTTTGATAGTTTCTGGCCTTACATTTAGGTCTTTAATCCATTTTGAGCTTCTTTTTGTGTATGGTGTTAGGGAATGATCTAATCTCATACTTCTACATGTCCCTATCCAGTTTTCCCAGCACCACTTATTGAAGAGGCTGTCCTTTCTCCACTGTACATTCCTGCCTCCTTTATCAAAGATAAGTTGACCATATGTGCGTGGGTTTATCTCTGGGCTTTCTATCCTGTTCCATTGATCTATCTTTCTGTTTTTGTGCCAGTACCACACTGTCTTGATTACTGTAGCTTTGTAGTATAGTCTGAAGAGGGAGCATTTTTTAAAAAATAAAATTATTTTTGTAGGCTTGGGGATCTGAACAATATTCAGTAAAGTCAAGTTTTAAAAATTAATACATTTGTATTTTTAGAATTTCTCCTGGCTTCAAGGTCAAAAAGAAAAAGACACAAAAGCAGCTTTGCAAATTCACTGGGGGTCTTGCCTTTCCAGTGCTTTTCATTTTTATGCCCTGTGATTTTTGGGAAAGCAGGAGCCTTTTACTGTCGATTCTGGGTTACCCAACTGGGTAAGAGATAGTCTAGATAATGCAAATTTAGAGTTCAATATCAAATCATTTCCATTTAGCTTTGGAGTCATCTGAAAATTTGGATTTAAATGTTGAGTGGGTCTTATGTTCTTGGAATTGTCATTAGAAACCAGATACAGGAGTTACTGGTTGAGATCATACATGGTTATGTCCAGGTTATTGGACTTAACCATGCTGGTCACTGACCAGCTTTATCCCCCATTGAAAACGAGTAGACTGGCATTCTGGATTATATGTCAGTCTCTTATGAGGTTGGTTGGCATTACTGAAAAAATAAAAGTTGTGGATCTGCAAACCCATAGACTATATAGGCTATGTTCCCCTGCAGAATTCTAACTACATGGCCACCTTATCTTCCTAACATCAAGTGGGAGCAGTCTGGCCGGTCCATCTTGTTCTCTTGATCTTGAGTCCTCTGCCAAAGACCTCCCCCTTTTCTGCACCAGCACATACGTCACAGCCCTGAAGAAAGTGTAGACATCTGAGATACGTTAACAGTGGGGGAGGGCTGATATCCCGTGAACAGACACATAAATGCCTGTTAGACCTGGAAATTGAAAACCAGAGAGGCGGGGCCCCACTGGTTTTGGCCCAGGCCACCAGCCCCTGGTGTTCCCAGCAAAATGTTCCCAATGTGGGAGTTTGGGGAAGCAGGGAAAGGCAGGTGGTGTGAGTTTATTAGGACTTGAGGCCCTCAGCCTCGCACTGAGGCCAGCTGAACCCCCAGAGCGTGCTTCCTGCCCTCCTGTGGGCTGCTACTCCTAAAGGTACTTGGTTTCAACAGTTATTTGTGCATCAGATTAAAGACTGAAGGGAGAGGGAACTGCAAGCCTAAATTCTTCATATCATACGCCACCTCCCTTTCTCTTCTTATTATATAAGCAATTCATGTGAAAAACAAATAAGGCAAACAAAACAAAACAAAATTACCTGAAATCTTGCTATCCAAAAGTTACCATTAGTATTTTGGTGTATACTTGTTCCAGATTTTTCTTTATTTTCAACCCTTCATTAAGGCCATTGTAGTGTTGACAGATGATGCTGGCACAAGCACTTGAGATGAGGCTCCTCTTTTTAAAATACTGTATTTGCATTTGGTTTAATTTCTCTCGGGCCCTGCCTTGCCTGGTCCCCAGCGTGGTGTTTTCTGCTGCAGTCTCTGTAAATTGGAGTTGGGGTGATGGGGCGGTCAGGCAGGGCTGTGTGTATCTGTGTCTGTACGAGGGAGGGCGGGCACACTTTCCAGTGTTTCTGGGCAACAAGCAGGCACTCACTGCAGTTTCCTATGCCTCAGGCCTGGGCTGTGGAGACAGGGGAAGTACCAGGAAGGGGTGGACGACCCCGACCCAGCTAAATGGAAGGCCCAGCTCCGCTGTGCGTCAACAAGAGCAGGGAATTCAACCTGATGTACGACGGCACCAAGGAGGTGCCCATGAACCCAGTGAAGATATATCAAGTGTGTGACATCCCCCAGCCCCAGGGCTCTATCATTAACCCAGGTGAGGCCCCAGCTGCTGGGGAGAAGGTGGACAGTGTGCCAGGTTCTGGGCTGGACCCTTAAAGCGATAGTCGACTTGAAAGTCGCCTCGCTTACAAAGTTGAAGACTGGTAAATAAAGCAAGAAATGCTGTCCCTAGAAAGAACCCAGAGAACAAAAGATATAAACTCAGCACAGTCTTCCTGCCCACCCAGTGGAACAGTAAAGCATTAGAAAGAAGAGGGGGTATTGAGTTCTATAAAAAATAACTTCTCTTGGGACTCAACACTGAGAAGAGAGGCCAGGTAGTTTAGAAGAAGGAGGGCTTAAAACTTAGAAGGTCTGAGTTATAAACCTCGGTCTTTCCATTTCACTACTTGTGGGACATTGAATCAAGTCATTCAACGTTTTGAGCCTCACCTTCTTCCACTATAAAATCTGGGTTCTCATCTTTCCTGCGTATTTCAAAGGCTGTTCTAAGAATCAATTGCCATGACATTAGGAAGGCTATTAAGTGCTCTTTATAAATGATGGGTAAGTGATCATTTAATTTGTATGGTATTTTTCCTAGGAGAATACCACCTGATCCCTATATTTACTCAATGTTTAGCCAGTTCCGACTAAGAGCCAGATAATTTAGACTTGACCTCCAGTGAATCTAGTGAGGCTCTGCCATGAGGGAAGGGTCTGTCTTCACAGTAAGCTTATAAAGGAGAGAAGCTGTGCTCCTTGGGTCCTTAGAAGGGATGCGAATGTGTAGAAAGGGGTTTAGAGTAGGAATTAAAAGATTCCTAGGAGAAGGGAGCAGGGTCTGCAGCTCCTGGATAGGGGAGGGGATGAGAGCTTGCACTGGGGCTCCGTAGGAGAAGCTGGGAGTGGGGTGAACACCCTTGGTTCCCACTCTTTGGCATTGAGGGTGCACACTGAACCCAAGGAACCTCTGTGTTGGCAGTGCCTAGCTTGAACAGTGGGTCAGCTGCAGGGATGACAGTGCAACGTGAGCGCCTCACTTTTGACCTTTGTGTGTGTGTGTGTGTGTTTCTCGGGTAGGATCCACTGGATCTGCTCCTTGGGATGAGAAAGATAATGATGTGGATGAAGAAGATGAGGAAGATGAGCTGGACCAGTCACAGCACCACGTTCCCATCCAGGACACCTTCCCCTTCCTGAACATCAATGGTGAGTGGGGTGGGGGGTGGGACCGAGGCATGGAGAGGATGTAAGGGGCTTTGATTTTGCAAGCGTTGACACCATATCCACCATTGCACTGGGAGCAGCGACCAGGCCCTGGGGCCAGGCTGCCAGTCTGTTAGCAAGTCGGAGTCATAGGCAAAGGAACTCCGTAGGCATAGTTATCCCAGTGGGGTGGCTTCTAGGCAGAGAGAGCATCTTCTGAATCTTATGTGATAATTCAGAGAAATTAAAAAATGAAATTCATTCTCAATCCCGCATACAAATACACAGGCTGTTACAAATTTTGCTGATTTCCTTCAGGCCAAGTGCAGGGATCCTTTTCGTGAATTGTAGGCAAACTCTTCTGCTATTTCCCTCGGTACAAATTTTCTGTCACTGCCTTAACAGCCTCTGCTAAGGCTGTATCGTGGGAAACTTGTGGCTCTACAGCTGTTAATACTAGGCTCTGATAAAATTTCTCTATGAGAGACTTTTATCTTTTTTAAATTAATTAATTAATTAATTAATTTTTTGTGGTACGCGGGCCTCTCACTGTTGTGGCCTCTCCCATTGCGGAGCACAGGCTCCGGACACGCAGGCTCGGCGGCCGTGGCTCACGGGCCCAGCCGCTCCGCGGCATGTGGGATCTTCCCGGACCGGGGCACGAACCCGTGTCCCCTGCATCGGCAGGTGGACTCTCAACCACTGCGCCACCAGGGAAGCCCTATCTTCTTTTTAAATTGACTCTTTGAATTCAGCTTCCCAGGAAAGATGCGTTTAGAGGTTGGAGGGTCCCTGTGAGACAGAGCAGGTGCTGCACCTCCCATTGCACGTTCTGAGGACGCTCAACCACAAGGTGAACTGCTCTTCTACAGCATCTTCCCTTGAACTTTTCACTGACGTGCTCGTAGTCATATGACGTGCATTCAGTTGAGTAGCTTTTCACTACTTTTCTAAGTTCCATCTGGCTGCTAGGGTCAAATGAGATACTTTTTGCCACCTAGAAAATTTAGTATATCCAGAGGATTCCTGTAGGATTTTGGAGTCCCCTTCCCTAGGTGATGCCCCTTCTTTTGAGAATGAGGAAATGACTCTTATCTGTCTACTTGCCCTCCTTCACTTACCCTGTCATTTATAACCTTGCAAGCAAGTGATGAGTCAAGACAACGATCATAGAGCTCTCTCAGGTTAATACTGCCACAGCTACATTCCCACTTGGTGCAATTTTAAGATTTGGACATTTGGAAATGTGAGATCCTTTCCCAAATCTTTGGCTCACTCATTCTGTTATTCTCACCCCTTAAAAGGATGCAACCCATTTCCAGGATCATGATTTACCTTTTTTTTTTTTTTTTCATGTTTTTTTAAAGCTAATATTGTGTGTCCTTACATTATGGGCCACCTTGGATCCTTTATGGAAACATGTGAACATATATTAAAAATAAAAAGTAAAATGTGGCCCTACAGCCACACCGGGATTTCATTGCCCTGAGAGAGGAGTTGGGGCGCATCAGTGACTTCCACGAAGCCTATACTTTCCAACAGGCTCCGGGCCAGCCAGTTTCCGGCTTAAGCAAGGAGAATGTTCCAGCGGTAACCAACAAGGAGAACCTGGCGACGCCGGTCTCGACTCCATTCCTGGAGCCGACCCTGGGGAGCGACGGCTCTGCGGTCACTTTCGGGAAAACCCAAGAGGATCCCAAACCATTTTGCGTGGGCAGTGCCCCACCGAGTGTGGACGTCACCCCCACCTACACCAAAGACGGAGCTGACGAGGCAGGATCAACCGATGGCAAAGTTCTGAACCCGAAGCCATCTAAGCTGGCAAAGAGAATCGCAAACTCCGCTGGTTACGTGGGTGACCGGTTCAAGCGTGTCGCTACCGGACTGTACGCAGACTCCAGTCAGCTCGGCCGGGACCAGCGGGCATTGCAGGTGAGCCCCCCCCACCCGAATTTCAGGAGCCTGAGCAGTTGTCAGGTTTTTTTAATGTGTGAAGAGGAGGGGGCCGGGGGTATGATAGGGCAGGACACCGGGCTGATTTGGTTAATGAAGCTTAGGATAATTTAAATGTTTGAAATGTGTCCAGTAAGGGGACGTAAGTGGATACTTGAAGTTATTCTGTAGATTTTAAGCAAACTCCACTCAAATGCTGATAACGGAAGTTTTAATTATTGCGAAGGATGTCTAAAAGACTGCATGACATTTACCTATCAATCGCTTTGATTTCTCTGCCGTTACTGTACGTTAACAAATATACCTAAAAGCGCTGCTTAGAATGCCTTACGTGATACTTGGTGGAGGTGTGTAGCGGCCGCATGTCTGTGAGATTCGTGCAATTTTTTTTCCACCAAAAAGCAAACAAACAAACAAAACAAAAAAACAAACCTTGCTTAAAGGGATAGAGTATGTATTTAACTTGCTAGTGAATGATAGATGTTGTATAGGAATTTCCTTAAGATATTTTACTTTTAATTAAAAGACAAATAAAGCCAAATTGTTTTGCAATGTTAAGAAAAAAATTGGTTTATGCTTATAAAAATGGATGAAGTTATCTAAATGATCCATTGAGTGCCCATTTTAATGACATAGATGGAAGGATTACAAGAGGACAGTATTTTATGTCTACCCGCTGCTTACTGTGAGGTCAGTTCTTCAAATTTTTATTACTAGAATCTTCCATAAACCTTTTGAGTTAAATTTCATTTCCAAATATACAAAGGGAAGTTTGTGGGCCATGGTCGTCTTTATTCATTGTGCATTTGTTTTCTTTTCTCTTGTGTTTTTGTTTTGCTTTCTTTGCGTTGTGTTTTTGTTTTGTTTTATTTACCTTCGAAAGAGAATGTCTGTATGCCACAGTGTATGTATGGCTATACATACACACCACATATATCTCTACATACATATGGCTTTACGAAGAAAGAGTGTGTGACTAGTTACACATAGACACTCTTACATTTTTATCGTTCAATTTTAAAATATCTCAGTTGTATCATAAATTGTGGTTGGTTTTGGGCAAACTTTTCTTTGAAGATACTTTCCTTTAAGGTAAGGGCAGTGAAATAGCTTTGGTGGTAAGGTGTATCTTTTTTCCATCTCCGTTCTCTTTCTAGCGTGCAGTGATGCGCTTCTCAGAGTTGGAGATGAAAGAGCGAGAAGGTGGCCACCCGACGACCAAAGACTCCGAGGTGCGCAAATTCAGCCCCGCTGACTGGGAAAGGCTGAAAGGAAGTCAGGACAAAAAGCCAAAGTCGGTCGCCCTGGAGGAGGCCATTGCCGACCAGAACGACAGTGAGAGATGTAAGTGGACCCAGGCGGCTCGTTTGTGGTACCACGTCGGTGGGAACGGGGCGGTTCCTCCCCCAGTGCCGAGGGAGGTGAGAGGAAACAATACATTTCCGACGGCCCAACGTCTGGGTGCTGGCTGTTCGGAGAACGGGCTGCTCTTGCCACCCTTCCCAGCTGTGGATTGCAAGGCTGGTTGTCCTTTTGAGCGTTGCGGCATCCAGGAGTGAAGCACCTATGAAATGTTTCCTGGCACGCATCTCCTTTTTCCGGAGAAATGCTAGTCCTGTAGTTAGTAATAGTCTGATACAGTAGAGCAGAGGAATGGCGGTGCAAGACCTCCAGCGTAGCAGGTATGTGTTCTGTTTTGTAGCAGGTACGGATACGGGTTTTTGGTAGCAGTGGAATGACACTTGCAGCCAGAGCCAGACCCTCCAGGGTGACAGTCTCCTGTGGGAGGGAGTGGAGAGTACTCGGATTCTCCCTCCAAAGGCAGAGGTTTCGTTCAAATGAGATGAGGGCTGATGAAGGCACCAGAAAGATGAGCATAATTATTTTCTGTGGCAGGCTTGTTTGCAGTCATTAGGAGTTGACAGCACGCTCCAAGGGCGTGGGATCAACGAGGGCGTTCTTCCTACCAGACGGGGTGTATTCTGTTTTGGAGGCCAAATTGGAGAGAAAGCTAGTGTTTGCCTCGAGTCACACTCTGCGGTCCCATCAGCTGCTCCCCCACTGGGGTTGACTTCGGGCTTTGCCCTCGAGACTTCCTGGGCTAATGAGATGTGTTGGCAGCAAGTGGAGGTCTTTCTGCCGCTTTCTTCAGTGTGCGTGCTTGTGGCCTGTGGCCTGCAGCCTGCTCCGGACCCCAGAAACCTCACCGGTGATGGTGAGTGAGGGCACCTAGGTGAACGTCGAGGACAGGGTGGGCGTGAAATCCTCCTGAGATGGGACAGTTGGGGGTGGTGGACACGTTTGGGAGGCCCAGGCCCTTGGACCCAGTCGTAGGGTCGGCGTTCGCCCGCACGCTTAGGTCGTGGGTGCCTCATGCAGTTCGGGAAAATTGTGGTCAGCCACAGCGTGTGCTTCTCTCTGCTGCTTGGAGCACTGCCCTCCCCCAGCTCATCTTTAGGGTCAGACAAAGGCCTGTGGCCAGGGTTCTGGGTAAGCCACACCGGGACCGGTTTGTCCTACGTGGCTCCCGTAGAAGGGGATTTCTGGGGCTAGTCAGTGGCGGCCTTACCCGAGGGATGGGGCTCTTGATGTGCCTGGAGTAGACGATTCCGACCTCCTCCCCCTCGGGATTGGAATGAAAAACGGAGGGTCCAGGCCACCCTGGAGTGAAGCAGCAAGAAGGCCTCCCTCCTTGCCTGTGCTCACAGCTGACACGCAGCCCTTACCCTCCTGAGTGGCCTCATAACTCAGCTCTTGGGGAAGTTTCTCAGAGAGATGTGATAAAAGTGGGCAAGGCCAAGTTCACGGGGATGCACTTTTCTGAGGAGGGGATCTGCCTGTTCCGGGTGGACGGTGAGGGAGGCTGGAGGAAGGGAACGGGCAGTTAACTGGCCTCGAGTCTTCTCGCCCTTTTCTCCAGCAACGTGGCCAAACCCAGGGTGGCCGCTGCCCTTCACGTCTCAGTGGCCTCACCCGCCCTTCTTCCCAGAGACGTTTGCGTGCGTCCTTCCCAGTCTTTCCTGCTGAGCGTGGAGACAAGAACTCGGTGTGGCTGATGGGGAGCAGGGCCTGAGCCCCAGATGATTCCGAAAGCCACCTCCCCCCACCGCCTGCTTCCAATCTCAGACCGACCGACGGGTCTCTTCCTGGAGCACCCGGGACATGGCCCAGTGAGCCATGAATCGCCACCATGGGAGGGCAGGAGAAGGGTTGGGGAAGGTGAGGGGCTCCGTTTGAAAGGTTGGGGCAATGGAGGTGGGTTCCCCACCCACCCTCTGTCTTGTAGAGACGTGGGGTTTGTAAATAGCTGGTCAGGAAAGGTCACCTGAAGGGGCCACTGTTCTTACTGCGGCCTCCACGTCCAAGGCCCAGCAGGTGTTCATTCCATTCAGCTAGATATGAATGGGCCTTCTTGTTCTTGGGCCATCATGTCTTGAGCTGATATGGGCTCAGGTCCTTCTCATGGGTGTCGGTGTGGCCGAGAGCCGAGCTGTGAGCACATGGGAGCTGGGGCGGGGATTTGGGGCGGGCAGGGGTCCCAGAGAGGGTCCAGGACGCCTTCAAGATGCCTTCCCCCTTCTGAGGCAGCCCCTACCCATGGAGGGCCCAGGAGCTTCTAAGGTGGTGGGTGCTGTTTGCGCGGCCTTGGTTGTCCTGGTGCGGGTGCATCTTGTTGCTAGGGGCTTGTTTAAAAAAGAAATTAACTTGAAAACACAGTGGCCGAGATACTCATTTATTCTTTATGATCACATGGGTGGCTGAGTGAAATTTTTATTTTGGAAGTTCACCAAATGAGTTGGGAGGTTCCTCAGACTTGGAAGTTCATCACTAGGAACCCTCAGTGGCATTTGAAGATGGGGCGGGGCAAGGAGGCATTGGTCCCTTCCTTCTCAAACTTGGAGTAACCATCTCCCTTGCCAACCACTTGGCTGGGACAGGCCTAGGACCTGCTCAGTGGCAGTGCCTGGCCAGGAGCTGGAGGAAGCCTCAGTCGAGGGGCTTCATGAAACTTCTTTGCTCAGGGAACTTCTCTTCCAGCTGAGCACCTGCACGTTTGTAAACTACTTTGGAACAGAGGTCCCCTGCACTCCTTCTGTAGCGGGTGTAACTTTGATCAAGGTTAGCCCTGACTGGAGGTGCTATAGTTAAGCTACAGAGAAGGGGATTTTAATCCTGGGGAGCCTTCCAGCGACTCAGAACCCTCTCACCTCGTTTAGGCCTCACTGGGCATGGCTCAACCGTGGTGAGGGTGCTTTGCTGCCACAGTGACTTGTAAATGTTGCTGTGGTGATGCTTCTGTGAGGTGATGCTATGGTACAACCATAATGCATTTGGGATATAGGTGCTGTGAGTCATAGGACCATGCTGCAGGGACCACGTTCACATCTTGCTTAGACTGGGTGACCAAGGGCACATGGCTTCCCACTTTTAGAAGGGCCAAAAGTAGCAATGATGGCAAAGCCTGATGGTTAGGATCCCTGGGTATCTATTTATCTCCCCATCTCCTTTGCCCTCAAGGGTCATCCTCCTGTGGGTCGTGGTTAGAACAGTCTTTGAGAAGCTCCAAGTGACACGGAGCCTCTACCCCATAGCTGGTGGCCATGGGCATCTTGGGCAGTCGGGGTGGGTGTCCTTCAGGGTTATTACTGACCTGGGTAAGGTCACACTAGCGTAAGGTCTTGGGGGGCCTTAGCTGAGGGGAATTGAGATCTTTGCCCTAAAAGGCTCCGGGGTTGGGGGAAGGGTGGATGGACCTAGTTTGGAAAAAGAAACTTTCAAATTGGACATGGGGGTTCTTAAGGTAGCCCTTCCATTCCTCCATGGATGCCCTCCCACGGAGCTTTTAGGGAAGGCTGATTGGACCAGATTGGACCAGAGAAGTCCAATGGTGTAACCAGCAGGGCTCACCTCTTAAAATTTCCTACATTTCAGGCCTGAGATTCAGGCTGGTCTGAAAGTCTTGGCATCTTTTGGTTAAAGGGATTTTTCCAGCCTTTCTCTGTGCTGAGCCCGGCCCGTGATTATGAAGCCCACTCTGGAGGGAGGCTAGCAGTAACATTCCCACTTTACAAGTGAAGGGGGCCGAGTTGTAAAGCGGCGCCATTCCTGCCCGAGTGTTTAAGAGGGTCACAGAGCAGCCGGAGTGAGAGTTACAGCACGCCGTCTTCACCGGGCCTGCGGTAGCGTGGGCTGCATCACCCATAAGCACAGGCCAGGAGTTTGGGGTTTCTCCTGCTGCCATGGCAGGAGACCCTCGCGGTTGGGGTGATTCCACCATTCCGGCAAGAGTAGATGGGGATCTGCCCCACCTTGGGATACCCTTGGAGAAAAGCTAAGTGTGTTCCACCATTGAGAGCACAGGTCAGGCTAGCCCAGGCCAGGGTGAGGTTCATCCCCACAACTGGCTGCCATTAAATGCTGGGAATGCCCCCAAGAGAGGCTGATCAGGGGACCAGCCGGCTGGGCAGAAGTGGGAGTGATACTTGAAGTGGTCTAGGGAGAGGAGGAGGAATATGCGAGCAGCATGTGAGGGGTGTGTCCATGATTTCATCTAGAAAAACGGGCTGTGGGAGCTTAGCTCAGGTGTTAACGAAATACCAAACTCATACACCCACCCCCACCCCCGGCCGGTGATGGACACAGGGTCATCTTCGGGGAACTCTTTTTTTTTTTTTTTTTTTTTTTTTTCTTTTTGCGGTATGCGGGCCTCTCACTGTTGTGGCCTCTCCCGTTGCGGAGCACAGGCTCCGGACGCGCAGGCCCAGCGGCCATGGCTCACGGGCCCAGCCGCTCCGCGGCATATGGGATCCTCCCAGACCGGGGCACGAACCCGTATCCCCTGCATCGGCAGGCGGACTCTCAACCACTGCGCCACCAGGGAGGCCCCGGGGAACTCTTTAACAGCACAGTGATTATTATGGAATTCTTTGTGTGTTAGAAACAATGTGACTAGCAAAGCAGTTGAACTGTTTCTTTGGCTAGAGCAAAAGTGAGGAGTGATGTTAGGCTGGGGTGATTGGAGGAAAAGCCCCAAGTGGATGCTAGATTGAGCAGGGGGGCAGGAGGAACACAGGCGGAGCTGGGGTGTGAGCAGTTCAGCCCTGCCCGCCGCCCCCCCACCCCCCCACCCCTCCAACCCCCATGAAGGGGGTTGGAGTCTTGTCTTTGAAATGTCCTTAGATGCTTGTTGCCTGGGAAGGAAGGCGTGGAGACGTGCCAGGTGGGTGACTGGTGTCACTGAGGGCCTTCTTCCTAGACAGGAAGTAGGAGCAGCCCCTCGATGGCAGTGAAATGCTTTTCCCCCCACGGGTGTGGAAAGAGGACAGACGGACTTGTAGCAATCTGGTTGAGTTCTTTGAAATTGCCCTTGACCCTTGTGTGTGCACCAGGAAGCCTTTCCTTTCCCTTTGCCAGGCTCCTCTTGCCTTGGTCTCCCCAGCTTCCCAGCCTCCCACCATTCTTTCCCTACCCTTTTTCTTCACCCTCGCCCCTGCTGACCCAAGTGAACATGGGTGCTATGTCTGTGTAGATGGCAGTTGGGGGCTATTTGGTCTCTTGATGACATCAGCCTTTTTTGTTGACTAGCAGCTGTTTCCATAGTCATTTGTAGCTCTGCCCTGATTGGTTGGATCTTACTGTGAGGTCACTCACCCCCCTTTAAAAGTAAGCCACCTTGGAGAGTTAAGCAGTTAGGGAGTGATCTCACATGCCTATAGAGGGATGGTGTAGATGCCTCACCTTGACCCTTGAAGGATGGATTGTGAGTGGGCTACGCACCTCATTTTCTGCTTTCTTTGCTGGTTGTGTTCAGCTGTCCTTCCTTTGGGACGTCTTTCTGAGGGTTTTGTGCTTCCGGCGTGTGAGGCCCCTGGTCTCCAAAGGGGGGTGGTCTGTTGGTAGCAGATTGCCTTGGGCATGGGGGTCCTGCCTGCTCCTGGTGACCTTTGTTCCCTCCTTTCCGGGTTGTCTCCCCTCCCCTAGGGGAGTGTTATGATGGAAGCAAAGCTGACCGCTTTGAAGCCCCAGAAGACAGTGATCTTCCTGAGGACATGGACACGGAGCCCCCCAGAGAGTCCCCCGCCGACCAGGCGGCCCCGGACGCGTCACGCAGCCCCACCCTCAGGCTGAACAGAAAGCGCAAGGTGTCTGGCGATAGGAACCACACTGAGACCACTGTGCTCCCGAAGGACTCTCTGCTGAAAGCCAAGCGGAGACGGGTCTCCAAAGGTGAGCTCGGTTTGGCTTCGGGCCCGCAGGGCACCCTACGGAAGTCCTGGAGCGGAGCAGTGGAAAGTTCCAGTCCCACCCTGGATCCCTGGGGGGAGCCACTCACACCTCCCCACCCCCCACCCCCATCCCACCCCCCACCCCCCCAAAGCCAGGTGGCGGGGCTGGAGCCCAAAGGTGGCCAAAGGCAAATAGGCCCCCTCCCGAGACTTGGTGACAAGTTCCAGCCAACACAGTGACCACACCCGTCCCTTCCCCCACCCCTGTTAGTGATGTGTAAGACAGTTTGTTCCCCACCCCCACCCCTGCCCCGGGGGGCTTCTTCATTAATTTGTAGTTATTTCTCCATTAGCTGACTGGCCTGAGAGGGAAATGACAAACAGTTCCTCTAACCGCTTAGAAGAGCCACATTATAGTGAGCTGACCAACCTGAGGTGTGCATTGAATTAACAGGGCTCCATCCCAGAAAGCAGCGCCGCTTGCTGCACCTTAGAGAACGGGGGGAGCAGAGAGCAAACCTGGCCGGCAGGGCAGGAAGGAAGTGACCCAGGCGGTTCACCCTACGGTCACCCCCCAGGGCAATAGCATCTCCAAAGAGAAACCTGGCAGGAAAAGGGCAGAGGCCAAAAGCAACAGCAGCTGGTTGGAGGAGTCCCTTAAATGCAGTGACAATGAACAAGGTACACACGGGGCGGGGGGCGCTCCTGGAGGGTGGATCACTCGCCCTCTGTGGGAAACGGCCCTGGAGGGGACCTGAGCGCCATCCAAGTTGACAAGAGTAGCGTGTGGCGAGCGGGGAGTTTTCTTCATGAGGTCCTTTCAGCCTGCACACTTCCTTATGGAATGGACAGTGAGGCGGGAGCTCGACTTCCTGGGCTGCTCCTCATCACCCAGCCCGCGGCTGGGCAGGAAGGGAAGTCTTGGGTGACCCCGGGCGCTTGTCAGTGCCCTCATTCCAGCCTCAGGCTGTCCCCAGTCGCCCTGTCCCGAGCACCCAGGCCCCCCACGGGTGGGGACGGGAGCGCACGAAGGGCTGGCTTCTGCCCTCTCTTGCGGCCCTTTGAAGCGACTTGCCATTTGGCGTTTCGTGGGTTAGCCTATTTGCCGGTTGAATGTGGGATGATTAAAATATTAGTGCTTTGAAAACATAATCGGTGTATCTTTAAAAACTGAAGCTGCTCCAACGATCAGTGCTAACAATGGGCTTTTCTTTCCTCACCGGCTACAACTGTGTAACGCCCGCTGCTTCTCCCCCTGACAGATGTGCTGTGCATGGACGGAGAAATGGATCGGCAGCCTTCGCCCCTGCCGCAGAAATACACTGACAACAGCGAGAAACCATCCGGGAAGCGACCGTGCAAAACCAAGCATTTGATCCCTCAGGAGCCCAGGCGGGGCTTGCCGCTGCCAGGGGACTCCTACGTGGACAATGCGGATGGCAAGGTACCTCTTGCCCCTGGCTCTCCCCCGCCCCCCGGGCCTGTGCAGGCACATCCCGCCTGCCTACTTCTCTGCTTCTGGGGACAAAGCTTTCCTTTTCCTGAACCCCTCCCCCAAAAATGTCACTGCCCCTTCCTAGGGGACCTGTCTCCTGGGTGGCGGTGAAGTTTCCAGCGAGTAAAAATGCAGCCCCTTCCTCGCGCCCCGCCTCCCTCAGACAGAGAGGAGGAAAAGTGCTTTCCTCCACTCAGGAGCGGCCTGAGCCCAGTTCCGACTATGATCTTTCGCCGGCCAAGCAGGACCAGAAGCCCTTGGACCGTTTGCAGCAATTGTTACCAGCTTCCCAGGCCTCGCAGCTGACATGCTCAAGCTCCCCTCCAGAGACCACCCAGTCCCGCCCGATGCCACCGGAAGCGCGGAGACTTATTGTCAATAAGAACGCAGGCGAGACCCTCCTACAGCAGGCCTCCCGGCTTGGCTACGAGGTGAGCATCCTTGTGGGTGCCCCGGATCAGGATCCGCCGGCTGCTGCTCCTTGGGTGGGGGACACACTGGCTGGGGATGGGGGGCGGGTCTCAGAGCCCAGCCCCCTCCACGTGGCGGGCTGGGCTGGGTGTTCCAGCAGGGTGTTTGCGTTGGCCCCGCTCACACTGCGGGCTCTTTGGTGGCTTGTTCAGTCGTGGTGTGAAAAGAAAGGCAGGCCTCTCTGATGTTCCGTTCCCGTTCAGGCAGGTAGGCTGCTTTGGCCAGTCCGGCTCACTTATCTCTGATACAAAATCTGACCTAACCCAGGGCTTGGCGACCAGGGGAATTTTAATGAGCCCTTTTGGATTCTGAATAGCAAGAAGGAGAGTAGTTATTAGCTCTACTAACTTGTGCTGTTTGGGGCAGAGTGATGCCCCTGTGGGGTAGCGGGTGGGAAGTGTCTGTGCAGAGTAGGGGTGGGAGTGGGGCAGACCTGAGCAGTCTCTTTCTGAGAGGGCACGGGAGCCGAGGGCTGATGGGCGGGGAGCAGGGGTTGAGCCTTGCACAAAACTCCCTGTCCACACTGCTGTATCCCAACCCAGCACGGCTGATGACAGTGACAGCCTCTATTGCTAGAGCAACATAGAAAGAGAGCTGATATCTGCCTAAGCCCGTGTGATCTGTAGTAACTCCTTTCACCCTGTTAACATCTTCACTTGGGAGTAACGAGTACTAGCCCACTCTCGGATGAGGAAACTGAGCCTCAGAGGGGTTAGCTGATCCCCGTACAGGTAGCAATCCAGCAGTGCTCCACAGCCCACCACGCTCCTCAGCAAGACTGGCTCACACTGGAATTGCCCTTTTTACAGTTCAAAACCTCTGTGAGACAGATGCCTCTCCATGCCCTGTGCAGTTCCCCCACCATACTTGTCAGTAGCAATTGTGATGTGATAGCCCACAGGGCAAAGGCATTTTTCTGTGCTGGCATCAGCCCTCTGGGAGTTGAATGGTGACAGTAAAACGCGGTTCAGCAGGCTGAGCGTGGAGGTGTGGCTGAGCACTGGGGTGGCAGGACCCAGGCTGGCCCGGAGCCCTGGCGCCCACACCCTCAGCCAGCTCTGTGCCCCTGTCCCCCGTCTCCCGTCGTGTCCCCCCACCCCGGTCCATAGTGCCGTGAGCCCTTGGAAGTGTGCCTGCCTTGGCCCTAAGGCCTGACTGTGGGTGGGAAGTTGGAAGCACTAGGGCTATGCTTAGTTTGGGGTGTTTTGTTGTTGTTGTGGGTTGAATGTGCTCTTGTGTATATCTACACGTCTCTTGGAGACCTCTCCATTAGCTAGAGAGCACTTTGTGGTAGTTAGCGCAGTTACTTGCAGGTGAAGTCCAAGGAGCACCCAGTTGGTTTCCCAAGAGCTGAGAGCAGGCGCCTAGGAGGACAGAGCAGATGTTGCACATAGTGTTGAGCTAGACCCCCCGTGGTTGAGAAAATAGTCTCCTTGCTTCCAGCAAACGCTGGAGGTGGGGGGGAGACCCCTAACCCCAACTTTTGGGTTAGGGTTGAGAAAGTAGACTCCCGCTTCCAGCAAATGCTGGAGATGGGGGTGGCGGGGTGCTGCTGCACCCGCCGTGGAGGGCGGGGCTCCGAGCCCCACCTGTGAACTTGGCATCATTTCCAGCAGCCTCCCTTTGGGACCAGAGACGTCAAAAGACCCTCGTTGGTCCTCTAAGACAGTTTGCATTTTGGTTTGGTGGCTCTGAGGCCTGGACCAAGGGGCACTTGATCCATACTTTTTTAGGCTACCTGGCCTTTGATTGCACAGGAAGCCTTGGGAATGTTTACGGTGGGATTTGTTTTTTTCTTCAAATGTAAATTTCAATATGTAGATTCCACAGATCACCAGTGTTGATGCTGAACATTGTGACAAGTAGATGAACGCTTTCAACTTTGAATCCAACTTTCTGGGATTTCTTTGGGCAGAATTTTAAATGTTGGGATGATGGCCCAGTTGGGAGATGCGGCAGCTTAAACCTTTTAAAATTGAAGGACAGTTTGCTTAAGCAGATAAGGGTGTGGTTTGGGAGGGTTTTCCTGAAGTTTTGTCTTTAGCATTCTTGATTATTTTCTTCTGCTTAGCCAAAGATACCATGTGCAGTATAAAGGCTGTCTGAGCTTTATGTCATGATAATCTGGTTCTGGAAGTTTAGAAACACACTCTGGCTTCAGATCCGCGTTAAATAGATCACTTGTGTGGCCAAAGACCTCAAACCTTTCCCTCCTGGGAAAAAGGCTTCTATTTCTTAGGCTAAAACGCCAGTGTGCAACCACATGCTTGTGCCTTTAGCGGTGATGGTTAAATTTTCTATGAATTGAATAAGTCATGTTTTTTAAAAAGTTAATGAGGCATCTAATTAACTAACAACGTCGGGCTTATGGCCTTTATGGTTACATTTTGAGGGTAATGGCATTCGGCTTATAGCCGCTGAACAGAGAGCTGTCCGACAAAAGCAGTTTGACTTTGCTCGGGAATGGCTGGGCTGCCCTTCAGACACTCCCGTTTATTTCTAGCGGAGAAAATAAACCAAGGAATGTGTTGCGTCGGCAGACTCGCCCCGCCTCTTCACCTTTCAGTTAGAGAAAGTGTTGGTGGCGATGGTTGCCATCCATTTAGAGGCCATCACCCTCCTAGCTAGGAGAGTGTAGTTAGCCCACTTGACCCCCAACAGAGAAGGCCTGTGGGATGCTCGTCACAGCTGGATTGCATCCCTCTAACTGGGGCCCTCTTGGGCCTTTTGAACCTTCCCAGCTGACCAGATACCAAAGACCTGAGTTATAGGTCTAGTACTTCATGTTAATTGAACTTGGGGTTTAATATCTCTGGGCCTCAGTTTCCAAGTGTTGAATGAGGATAGTACTACCTTCCTTTCCTGCTATCTCCTGGGTTCCTGTGGGTGACAGAAGACGTCCTCATCTGGGGGAATGGGAACCACTGTGTAAACAGTGGGATCAACGTGGTTGAGTTAGGACAGCCCGTGGCAAAAAGTCTGACCTGGCCGTGGGGCTACTGCTGCCTTTGCTGCCATCTTCCAGGAGAAGAGAGTTGACTTACCCACCAGCTTGGACGGCCTTTCATTTCTAGGTACCCTTGAATCTGCCCTAGTAGTGATGAAGGTTTCCAGGCGAAGGCCATGATTGTCACAGCAAATAAACCCTGGGTTGAGTAAATTGATGTGTGCACAGCAGTTGGTGGCCTTCAGAACTGATCCCAGAGCCACGTGACAGGGCCTCTCCCTGGCTGGGGCACACAACTCATTAGCTTGCAGCCGTCCACTCAAGTCTGGCTAGTGAGGGCCTGCTAAAAGAGCAGCAGCTTCATGCGGTATCCTGGATACCAGGGCTCGGGGCAGGTGGCCTGGGAGCCCAGAGGATTGTGGGCTTTCTGGCAGGTTGGGATGTAAACGGAGAAACGCATTCGTGGGCGTGCCTTTTGTCTTCCTCCTCTTGTTTTGGAAGGGAGCTGCTGCAGTGACCCGAAGTAACAGGGCACTGATGGCCAGGTTTACCAGCATGCCCCATTGGGTTCACGTGGTAAGCAAATGGAACATTCTAGTTCTCTCCCAAGTGAGTGGTCACCTTTGATTGGCGTGTCCTCCAAAGGGCATAAAAGGTTTTACAGAACCCATCTCGCACTTATGGGCGGCTAGAATGACCCCCGTTTTAGGTTTAACAGATGAGTTACCTGAGAGATGTCACAAGGAGGCCTGTTCTGACCCCATCCCATCCCCCCTTACCAGCAGACCATGTGTTGGGCCACATGCATGTTCTGCCTACTCCCAGCTCTCAGAACCTGACAGCTCTCTGCTGGGCACAACTTACCCAGTATAAACAGTATAACGTGTTTTCTGGTGGCAAATGCTTTCGATGTGTCTGAAAACTTTCTTAAGGTAATAAAACATTGAATAAATTCCTGCTCTGCTTACTGGGAGTGGTTCATATTAATATTTTAACAAGCCGAAGAAAGAAGGTTAATAACAGTGATTCTAATGCACAGTGTTGACACAGAACATCTCTGGGGGGGGTGGGCGGTGAACGTTTTATTTGATTCTTGAAATGTGGAGGTTGCAGCGTGGTGTATCAGGTTCCTGTCATTAACTTGAGTAAATATGAGAATATTAAGACTGATTCTGCCCCGAGAGGGTGGAGTGAGGCAAAATAGAGGGTGGGGTTATTGGAGGCATTTTGGGTCATTCCTCGAGAATGGAGGGAGAGAGCTTCTCTTTAACTCTACTTAACGTACAGACAAGAGCATCTGAGGCCCAGGTTCTGATTTGGGGTCTTAACAAGGGGCGCGAGGATGTAGCTGACCTGCGTGTCCCTGCTTCTCTAAGCTGGGGAATGTTCTCTGGCTGATTTAAGCTCTCTTTAAGTGTTGGTCATCCATACTTTGATCTAAACTTGTGTTATCGTCCACTGCCACTGACCGAACAGACCCATCAAGTGAGAATGGTCTGTGCTTGGCAATGTGTCATCTAAGATGTTAGCAGCCGTGACACCTCTGTACTGGTCACGTCGGCCCCTGGGCTGAGGGCTCTCATCGTTATCCGAATGCGTCCTCTCAGCAGCCCTGTGGAAGCTTGGAGAAGTTCAAGGGTAACTTGTCCGTGGCCAGGCCAGTGGTGCAGCAGAGCCTTAGACAACACTGTCTGCATCTCCAAGCCCTTCTCACGCACTCTCGCCCCCCAGCAGGATGCCTGCCGCCTGCCCGCGCCATGGTGGGCTTTTGGCCCCAAGGATGTATGCCTTTGAAAGTGGGCACCGCCAAGCTATGGGGAGGTCACGCTTACAAGGTTCACTGTATGGTGGTCTGATGGTATCTCCTCTCCTCTCCTCTCCTCTCCCCGTAGGAAGTGGTCTTGTACTGCCTGGAGAACAAGATTTGTGATGTGAACCACTGCGACAACGCGGGTTACTGTGCCCTGCACGAGGCTTGTGCAAGAGGTTGGCTCAACATCGTACGACACCTCCTTGAATATGGCGCCGATGTCAACTGCAGTGCCCAGGATGGAACCGGGTCAGTGGCGGTCTTGCGCTCTTGGCCTGGCCCTGCTGGGGCATAGGCAGTGGTTCTCAGGGTGTGCGGGGAACCCCAGAAGGAAAGATGGAGAGTGAGTGCCATGTAAGCACACTGATGGCGGAGTCCTCTAGAATGGAACCGGACAGATCTTTCTGGCAAATTTACATAGAACTTTAAAAGTCTGTGACGCTCTTATGGACAGAAGTCCCTGAAAATGTTGAGCCTGCATGAATAATCAGGGGTGTTCTCTTTTAAGACCCTGGACTCTTCACCAGCGTCTGTTGAATCTCAATCTTGAACATATATGTGAGTTGAAAGTTGCAGGAGTACAGACAGGTCCAGTGGCAACTGGCTTGATAGGACCTGCCGTGTCCACCCACATCCCCGGGCCTGGCCCCCACTCTGTCCTTGACCTCGGTTTATTGGCCAGAGGCCCAGGTCTGAGTCAGCCCAAGCATCTTCCCGGTTGTACCTGGGATGCCACCACGAGGCAGGGCACTGGGGCTTTCCTGACAGTCATAAAATGAGCAAAACCGTAAGGTATTTGGTGGTTCGTGGTTTCCAAATAGCATCCTTTCTGGATGGGACTGCGGACAGTGTTCCTGACCCCAGCGGACACGGGCAGGAGGACTCTGTATCCTCCTGAGAACTCGCCCTGCCTGTCGACTGCTTCTGGGCGAGAGGGTTGATCACTCATCTCCAAGTTGGTTTCAGGAGAGGTTCCACTTTGCCCCTAGTTTCTTTTACAAACTGCACTTTTTGGGTTTTGTTTGTAATGGTGTAACAATGGCTTCTCGTATCTGCTTCCTTGATGCTGGGGTTCTTCCCCCCACCCCGCCGTATGTTACCTTCTTACAGTCTGTCACTATTTAAGTTCATTGGAAACGTTTTCATCGTTGTCTGAGTTCCTCCTTGGGCCATGCATTAAGAGAGATTTGCATTGAAGAATTAGGCCTGAGATGGTCCCTTCACCTGTCCCGTAAAGGGTTATGTGTTGAAATAACAGAGTAATTTGTCGCAGCGACCGTAAACTCACCTCCTCAGTGAAATAGCGCGCCTACGAGCCTTGGCCGCACACGCTCGATTTTGCCCCGTGTCCTTAGAAGCAAGCGTCTCGTGCACAGGTGTAATCCCCCGCACCTCTCCTAGGCCTCTCCACGATGCTGTCAAGAATGATCATCTCGAAATTGTCCGCTTGCTCCTCTCCTACGGTGCTGATCCTACCCTGGCTACGTACTCAGGTAGAACCATCAAGAAAGTGAGCCACAGCGAACTTCTGGAGAAGTTCTTAACAGGTATGGCAGAGGTCAAGACACGGTCTTGTTCAAGCATCTAGACGGTGACTTCACAGCCTTTCACCTGGGTTCCCCCTACCCCCACCCCCCGTTTACTCTAAGTGACCCTTTACTGGGAAAAGCGGCCCAACGTTAGTCTGTCAAAGAAGAGATACATACTTTGAGTTTTGCGAGGTGGGGGGCTGGAAAACTCTTAGCTAGCCAGGCTAGCTTTTGTTTGGCAGGCTGGGGCGGTGAGGCGGGCAGTCCCTCAGGAAGGCGGGTGGACGCGTGGGGAGGTTTCAGTCAGATACCTGGAGGCGTGTGCAGTGGGACTTCTCAGGAGGTGACACCAGCCCCAGCGTGAGATGTTCCCGAACTCCAGCAGCATTTGCCTCTTACCAGCAGGCGTTATCTTGTTTCTCTCTCTCTCTCTCTCTCCCCCTCTCTCTCCAGACTGTTTAAGTAACCTGCAGGCTCCTGACGATGGTAGCCCCGGTTGCTCTTCGGAGTTCTCTGGCAGCTGTGTGTGCTGAGCAGCCTTGTTCGTTTCAGTTGGGCTTGTGGGGGTGGGGGTGGTGCTGTGAGCAGGACTTGCTTGGGAAAGAATTTTTCCAGGGTCCTTTTTGGCGAACAGCTGGAATCTTGCTCCAGCTTACTGACCTCTCTCTTGTTTGCCCCCCCGTTTAGAACCAGATGATGAAAGTGGTTACGATGTTTTAGCAAATCCCCCAGGACCGGAGGACCAGGATGACAGCAACGAGGCCTATGGTGACCTATTGGAATCTGAATTTTCCCAAGACCCCCTTTTGCCGTGTTATAACGTCCAGGTGTCCGTCGCTCAGGGGTGAGCGTGGCCAGCGTGTGGTCGAGAGCCAGCCCAGCTGCTCTGTGGGGTGGCAGGAGTTAGAAATCCCCTTCAGCAGATGAGGGTGGCTGGGTTGGGGGGTGAGTGAATTCCTCACCAAGTGTCCACCGACCTCACATAATGCAGTGGAACTTTTCCAGAAAAGTTTGGGGGGTGGGAGGGCTCCCCAGCCAACTGCCCTCATTGGAACACACCCCTAGAGCCCAAAGGACACGGGAGTCAGCGACTGCAATTGCAGTTTCAGTCAGTAAACTCTTGGGGAAGGGATCCTCCCCAAACGGCTACCATAGGGGCCTTCCAAGGCGCGTGAGGTCCACGGGACGATACTGATGTGTACCCTCTTCTCGTATAAGATTAGAGAAAGCCGTATGTGGCACCTGGGATCTTATGTGTCTTCAGATTTGCTTAGATCGAGTCTTGTCCCCACGGTCGGGCCACTGTGCCCCATGACCAACCCTTCGGAGTGAACACATCAGGAGACCTTGCTCTGCTGTGTGTTGACCCCGGTGCTTAAGGAGTAGCATCCTCCTTGGACTCTGAGGCTGGGAACGTGTCTGCCTTTGTGGTGACATTCTATTCGGGATAGAGATGATAAAGCGTGACAGGGTATCAGGAAGGATTGTACCACCTCCCTTCTCGAAAAATCCTCACTCCCGGCAGCATTGAGGGGCGGGTTGGAGGTGTGGGAAAGGAAAGGAAAGCCAGGTGACCTCGAGTGTTTCTCATGCTCTCTCCGTGAGGGCCGGAGGAGAGGAGAGGTCAAAGAGGTGTTTGCCATCTCCCTTGGGTTGGCATACAGACTGGTTTTCCCTAGTGACTAGAACGGGGTGCACTTACTTGGAGAGGGGTGACCTGAGTTGTGACCAGAGCCAAGGCAGCACTGGGGTGGCCTGCAACGAGGCTCATTCAGGGGCGCTGCTCCTGCTTTTGTCTAAGTTGGCTGATCCGCCCTAGGTGGCCTCTTAACACATGCACATGAGTCCAGAGTTCCCCCGCTAGAAGTAGATCTTCCGGGCTTCCCTGGTGGCACAGTGGTTAAGAATCCGCCTGCCAGTGCAGGGGACACAGGTTCGAGCCCTGGTCTTGGAAGATCCCACATGCCACGGAGCAACTAAGCCCATGCGCCACAGCTACTGAGCCTGCGCTCTAGAGCCCGCGAGCCACAACTAGAGAAAGCCCGTGCGCAGCAACAGGCCCAACGCAGCCAAAAATAAATAAATAAATAAAATTAAAAAAGAAAAAGAAGAAGAAGTAGGCCTTCTAAGGACAGTGAGAAGTGGGGTGGGGGTGGGGTAATCAAAGTGGAAGTAGCAGGCCCTTTCCCCGCCAGGAGACGGGCAGTTCGTAGTTGGGAGCGCCTCTAATTTTGCCGGAAACTCAAACCACTGTCCTTTCTCTTGTGTAGGCCTCGTAACTGGCTGTTGCTCTCAGACCTGCTCAAGAAACTGCAAATGTCCTCCTGCATATTCCGCTGCAATTTCCCAAATGTGAAAATCGTCACCATCGCGGAGGCCGAGTTCTGCCGGCAAGTGTCAGCAAGTCTCTTATTCTCTTGCCCCAAAGACCTGGAGTCCTGTAATCCAGAAAGTAAGGAGCTCTTAGATCTGGTGGAGTTCACGAACGAGCTTCAGACTCTGCTGGGCTCATCCGTGGAGTGGATCCTCCCCAGAGACCTGGACTCAGACGACGACTGGTGAGCTCGCCGGGGCCCGCCGTGTACAGTGTGTCATGGTGTTAATCCTTGTGCATATGTGTCCTAATACGACTATTTCTGTAAAGAAAGGACACTATGAGACACGACTCCAGTCGGAAGGACTTCAAAACATGTTTTTTTCTTTTTAAAATTTTAAGTCAGTTTTTATGAAGTTGTTAATAAAGTTTCTTTACTTTTCAATGTACACATGCTTCGGAATATGTTTGTTTTTACTCGGAACAATTGTTTCTTTTCTTTTTTAAGGAGAAAAAAAAAAGGCAAAGGAGCTCCACACTTTGACTTAATTTCATACAAAGCTCCGACGACAGAGGCCATAACTGTTGAGAGTTGCTTTTGGGGCAAATTAAACCAGTAAAATTTTAAACTCTTCCTCCATATTAAAGGGATTGAATAAATTGGCCACTTTGGTGCACCTGTGTCCTGCGAATTGTCCAGTTGGAGATGGAGGTTTAGAAAGTGAGTTTCAGTCTTGTTTAAGTCTCTTCCCATCAGACTGGTCTCGTGATTTCCTACACACCATGTTACTTCCTGTCTACCTTGCCTTGGTGTTGTTCATGCCTGGATTGTCTCCTGTACCTGCTCAAACCTTGGTCCATTCTCGTTTGTACCATGGAAGTTTGTCATGCTGGATACTGTCAGAACTAATTTTACTTAAGTTTGCGTTAAGGTGCAAAGCACACGTTTTGTATATTTTCTGCTTTTTGTGTTTGTCTATATTTTATGGTTTCGCTTCAAGAAATATTATGGGACGGGAAATAGCAAGATGTAAAGAGCAAAAAAGTCATCATTCTCTTTCAATTGTTAGAACATCTATCTGCAATCATAATTATGATGCACTGTGGTATGTGTTAAAATAGTAAATACATGTAATGTCCCGTAGGAGAAGCAAACTCAGTGGTGTTGGTGAGGGTGTGTCATGGAAGTAATCACAAAGCAGGTGACTGTTGGTTGGGGTCCTGCAACATTAGTGTGCCTTCCCTGTGTCCAGTAGTGGTCTGGAGGGGTCAGGAAGCCTGCCTTTGAATTTGAGGGAACAGAGGGTTTGAGGTCCTCTCTCTTCTATTGCTCTAGTACACTGCATAGCAGCAGTATACTGGGTTTATAGTTGACGTTTAAATCGCTGATTGATCATTAAGATTGGGATGTATCTTTGGAAATGAAAATAGGAAGAATCGTATGCTTTTTCTTTTTTTCCCCTATATCTGAAAAGGTATGTAGTACTTTGCTGAGTGGTTGGGAATAAAGTTTGCAGTATTCAGTGTATTCAGTTTTAGTATCTAAGTAGAATTAAACTGTTGCTGTAAACTGGAATAGCGCTTTGTTACTGACAAGTTTTAGAATGCATCTGTTCGTCAATTACCTGTTTGGGAAGATTGTAGTTAATGATTTTGAGAATGTGGCTATAAACCTCCAACTGACTCAAGAAAAGCAAATAAGTCAAGATTGACAAATGTATAGGCTCTTCATCTTATTGTGTGTGTGGGTTTTTTTTTTTTTTTCCTTTTAGTTATTTGTCAAGGTATAAAGAATTCTATCACACTTAAGACAAGTTAAGTAAACTTCACGGGGTGTATTCTGACATGGCATGGAGCAGATCCCATGGCCTAGATCTTAAAGGTGATTTTATGTTTAAACTTTCATGAAAACATATGTGATTGAAACACATTAATATATTGATACAAAGGGCAGTTAATTTTTGTCTTTTTTGTGTGTGTGTGTGTGGTACTGTTGTGGCCTCTCCCGTTGCGGAGCACAGGCTCTGGACGCGCAGGCTCAGCGGCCATGGCTCACGGGCCTAGCCGCTCCGCGGCATGTGGGATCTTCCCGGACCGGGGCACGAACCCATGTCCCCTGCATTGGCAGGCGGACTCTCAACCACTGCGCCACCAGGGAAGCCCTAATTTTTGTCTTTTAATACATGTGAGCGCAGCTTTCATTTTGCTGAAAGAATATGACCAGTTTTCAGTTTGGGATTCTACCATTTAGTAAAGATAGTCCACTTAATTTTAGAAATAAGAGATTTAATATATAATACCTAATAATACTTTTATGTATGTTTTTTTACTGAAAACATTTATTGTAATACTGTGAAGAAACTATGCCATTCTAGTCTTCAAGACTTAAATGAATCAAGTGTTTATTAGCTGTTGTAGTTTTTAAACTAATAAAAGTCAGTACATCAGCAATTTGTAAATACAGTTTTTAAAATAATGCCTTAACAACTTTACAGTGGTTATAATGACTGTATTTAGGCCTAAAGTTAGTTAATAATTTGACATGAAGGCTTTTTAATAGTTTGATGGTGCAGATCAGGGATAGGTAAACTCTGGCTGGTGGGCCAGATCCAGCCCGTCGCCTGGCTTTGTAAAGGAAGTTTTTCTGGAACATAGTCGCACCCATTGTTTACATGGTAGTTGTGGCTCCTTTCACCCTACACCAGTGGGGCAGAGTAGTTGCAACAGAAACTGTATAGCCCACAAATCTGGAAATGTTTAAATTTAGATTTTAAAAATTGAAAAATTCTTTGAGCCTATACAGGGCAAGTCCATTGACCCCTGAGGTAGAAAACAGTCAGGAACTTGGGTGCGGAAGCCAAATGGCCTAGGTTCAAATCTCCTTTCTCCCATTTCTTTTTTTTTTTTTTTTTTGAAATTTACAATCAACCATTTTTAAGTATGCAGTTCAGTGACATTAAGTACATGCATATTTTTGTGCTACCATCACCACCAGCCATCCACAGACTCTTTTAATCATGCAAAACTCTGTACCAATTAAACAGTAATTCTCCATTTCTCCCCCTTTCCCAGCACCTGACAACTACCATTCTTTTTGTCTCTATGAATTTAACTACTCTAGATACCTCATATAATTGGAATCATACAATATTTGTTCTTTTGTGACTGGCTTATTTCTCTTTACATAATGTCCTCAAGGTTCATCCATGTTGTATCATGTGACACAATATCTTTACTTTTTAAGGCTGAATAATGTTCCATTGTATGTGTATACCACATTTTGTTTATCCATTCATCTGTTGATGGACACTTGGGTTGCTTTTGCATTTTGGCTATTGTGAATAATGCTGCCATGAGCATGACTGTGCAAATATCTCTTCGAGAGCCTGCTTCCAGTTCTGGTAGAAGTGATCTGTCAGTCACTTTTGGTAGAAGGATGGCCCACTGTAGACACCAGGAAAATTTTTTCGACCACAGCCATATCCGTAACTGGTAATTCCCATTACAAAATATCGTTTACATTCTGGTAAGTAGCACATTAATGGTCCACCACTATCACCCCTGCAAGTATCAAAAACTCCATCTTCATCACCTGCACAAAATGAAGTGTAAGGAATTATATCCCCATAGCTCTTGTCAGAATTACAAAAACTTCGAGAAATATAATGCACTTCTGCTTCGTGTAATTTTTTTGTAATATTACCTTCTTCTTTTGTTCTTCCCCATCCACTTATAAAACACTTCGTGTTTCGGTTCAGTCTTTGGAAAACACCAAAAGGTAGACAGATAGGCTGAATATAATCATTATATCTCACTGCTTTCTTTAAATGAAAAAGCGCAATATCATTTTCATAAGATTCCACATCGAAGTCTGGATGGATAATGATCGCTTTAACTTTCATCATCTTGGAGTGTGGCTGACGCCCATCTATGTTATTAGTTCCAATCACAGCTCTCCACATTACAGGATCTCTATTTTTCATCAACCTTATTTCTCTTTTCAGTTGGGGGTCATCTGTCTTAGTTGTCTGAGATGTAAGGGTTACGGGAGATGTCATCACCACGGTTTGTGGTAGCGAAGTAGCTGAAGGTGTGGTACGGATCTGATATGTCTGCATATCTCCTGATGCAGTTTGTACAACCACCTGGTTGCTGGGCACAAGTATTTGCTGTCCATCAGAGGTCTGTGCATACTGGAGAATTGTTGTACCTTGTTGAGTACTGCCTGAATTTGTCATGGTTAATGTCTGAAGCCCCTGTACTCCATCTGTGCCTGGACTGGCCAGCTGTAAGGCTCCATTTGGGGCAATGGCAATGTACTGTCCGGTGCTAGTCTGATAGATGGGAGTTGGAACAGACATAGAAGTGACAGCAGAAACTCCAGGATTTTCTCCGTCTCCTTTTCTGCCCCGTGTATCTTCAGAAGATAGGTCTTTCAAAATTTTTCTGTAAGATGGGCGCCGTGCTAGGATCCCGTGGGTTTTCTGTGAGGAGCCTATGCTGTCAGATGAGTCCTGAGACTCTTCACTTTCTGATAAAGATGATACCGTTTGCACGTGTGGTGGGTGAGTTACAGAAGACTGAGCTGTCTGGATGACCCCCTGAACCTGTACTTGCTCTCCAGGAAGAGGTACAATTGTCACTGGCGCAGATCCTCTTAATGACATCTGTTGAGGAATATGAGAAATATGAGCTCCCTGAACTGTTGAACCAGACTGAGGTGCTGTCTCTGAAGCGTTATTCTTGTGAGAATCTTCCATAATCAACTGCGGTTCCTTTTTGCTTCAGGAGCTCTGTCCCCACTGCTCCCACACGTGTTTTCGGAGGCCAGCACCTGCTCGGGGTGTCAGGAGACCGCTCGGTGTGGGGCAGTTTTCTTCGGTTGGGGCGTCGCGCTCAGCCCTTACTTGCTGTGGCCTAGAGGTGTCGTCCTCTCCGGCCTTGATCCACGCCTGACCTGCCCTCCTCTTGTAGACAGAGTGAATTCCTTTCTCCCATTTCATAGCTAGTGACCATGGGCAAATCACTTAACCTCTATGCCTCATTATGAGGTTTAAATGCACTTATTTGTATAAATAGTGCCTGGCACATACTAAGCACTGTGTAAGTGATTGCTGTTGTTTCTGCTTGGAGCTTTAATAAGTTATTGTTAATAGAAAAATGACACTAATGATTTTCCTTTTAGAGTAACAAAGGCACTTTGAGTCTTTTACTTTTTCAGGAATGTAATAAGACTTTTTTCATTTACAGTCAGTGTTCCCTGTTACCAAAATTTACTTTATGAACATAAAGAATTGAATGTCTTCAAGACAGTACTTTTGCTTAAATGTCAAACCATTATTTTCCCAAGGCACATCAAACTGGCTCTGCATAGTCCAGGCCTCTAAAGCTTGTGTGCACACCCAAGGTAGCATGTGAGATACATTTTGTAAATATAGTTTTTTAAATAATGCTTGAGACTTCCCTGGCGGTCCAGCAGTTAACACTATGTGCTCCCAATGTAGGGGGCTTGGGTTCGATCCCTGCTCAAGGAACTAGATCCCACGTGCCTGCCATAACTAAGAGCCCACATGCCACAACTAAAAGATCCGGCATGCTGCAACTAAAGACCCGGCACAGCCAAACAAACAAACAAACAAATAAATAAATCTTTATAAAACAATAAGTAAAATAAAATAATGCCTTAGGAGTTAGGAAAAGAAAATATGAGAACATTTTTACCTTTGTATTATTTTAAAAAATCTGTGTAGTTTATCATGTACATAAATACTATGTATGGAACTTTGTGTATATAATTTGTTAATAAATAAGATGCATATTAAAAAGTTTTCTTATGGTTTGCCCAGTGAGGTGTTTGGAGGCCATTGGAGGACAGGATGATGAAATATAGGGCCTCAGCAAAGATGGAATTTAGAACCAATTCCCTGACTTAGAAGATAAGGAAAATAATTCATAGACTGTAATTGAGTTGTCCAACTTTACGTAAGTGTTCAGAAACAGGAAATGCAGTGGCTAGAATCTAATCACTGACCGAGCAGAATCTGGGTCACTGGACTCGTAAACCAGAAGTGACTGTTGAATTTCTCAGGTTGATGCTCCTGGCATATATGCTTGATCTGTGTGTGTGTGTAAATCTCTGACAGAATAAGCCATACTCAGGCACACCCTGTTTCCTTATTCAAGCATCTTAATTTCATCCCATTAAATCTTTGAAGTATCAGACTACCAGAAGGCATGAAGAAACCTGGGCTGAGAGTCTTCATTCCAGGAGACGTGATCTTGACTGCATGGCTGGTTTGAGGCGCATCACTCTGAACTGCAACCCGCTCATTGGTGACCTGGGTGCAAGTGCTTTGGCAGAATCTCTTAGTGAGGATTTATGGCTTAGAGGGAAATTCTAAAATTGAAAATATTGAATTTTTAATATGCTTAGCTTTTGGCATGATACTATTGTGATAGGATTTTTTAAAGCCTCATTTTACTGATAGCTTTTATTTTGCTTTTAAACTTTCTCTAAGAGTTGCATATATCCTTTATAGAAAATACAGAGTAACAAGAGAACAATTACCTATCATTTTAATACCCAGATATAATCACTGTTCATTTTGACGTATATACTTTCAGTCTTTTTTTTTCTACAAATATACATGTACACTTAGGGATTACAAAAATAGAATTGTAGTATACCTGCTATTTCATATTCCTGCTTTTTTCACTTAATGATGTATCATGTAGTATTGTGTTGTATTGATGTCCCATAGTTTAATCGATTCTTTGCAATTCTATTTAGACAGTTTGCTTTTCCCTGTCAGAAACAATGTGAATACGTTGTATATACATCTCTGTGTCCATCGGGATTACTTCTGTAGAATAAGGTACTACAAGTGGAATGACTAAGTGTGACCTATTTTTAAGACATTTGATACACATGGCCAAATTACCACCCAGAAAGGCTATGCCAATTTGTAGTCCACCCCAACAGTAGATGCGAAGCCTGCCTCTCACAAACACTGGCCTGTAGCACTTGTAAAAAAATGTAAAACTAAAAAAATGAGTACCTCTCCATTTTCTATGCAAGTGGGATTACTCCAAATTTTATAACTTTTTTCAATTAATTTAGTATGAGCATTTTAGCAAGTCAGTAAATTTGCATCTCCTGCATCATTTTTTGTGATTGTTCAGTATTCCATTATATGAATATGCCACAGTGCACATAGCTTATCCATTCTTGTATATAAGCTTTGTCCAGTTTTTCAGTTACAAATAGTACTCTGATATATATCCTTACCTATATCTCTGACTATTTCTTTTGGTTAAATTCTTAGAAAGAGAGTTGTTGGATCCAAAGGGTATAGACATTATTTAAAGGCTTTTCTTACAGAATCTTGGCTTCATCTGATAGGAGAATAACCACATTGTGTTTTATTTTGTATTCATTTGATTGACTGGTGAGGTTTACTGGCTGTTTGTATTAATTTGGCTATTTGGTTAATTATACCCTGTGTCCATTCTTCTGTAGTGAGAGCTTGTAAGGGTTGTATCATATCCTGTCAGATCCGTATGTCTGACTTGCTATTTCTGTGTGTCATGGGGGTGTTGAAAGACTCCAGTTATTTTAATGTGATGGTCCACACAACACTTAAACAAAAGACTCATGATAGTTTCCTTTCATGTAATAGTTTTTAATCCCTGGGCTTTAGTGATGATCCCTTTGGTTTAAATGAGTAGGTTGTTCAGCCCCAGAACTACTAGAATTCATGATCCGTTTTTCTGGTTTTTGTCTGACCTTTTACTGCGAGGGTTCTTGACCATCATACTTTCATGATAGGTTTTTAGTATGTATTCTGTATTCACACATTGTTGAAAGTTTTTATTATTTGTATCCTCTTAGACTTGTCTTTTTTTCCTCTAAAACTAACAGTTATTACATTTCTTCTATTTTGTTTTCCCCTTTGAACTAGTTTCAAGTGTGATTTGGAGCTGAAGATCATGATCAGAAGAATGCAGTGCATTTCTGAGCTCCACCAGGTTTTGCTTGTGAGGTTTACACGCCCCTGCCGCCCTTGCTAATTATGAACTGAGATTCATTTTGTGATGCTTTTTGCTCATAGGTTATATACAGTTATTCTTCAGTTCTGTAATTGTAAAATATGTTGTCTGATTTATTGTTACTAAAACCAGGGTTATCATTGCACATCCAAGAAGAGGTTTTTAAATTGGATTATGCATTATGTGTGTGCGTATATGTTTCTGTTTTTTTCCATACCCAAAATTACAAACCTGCCATGACTTGTCTTGTGCAGGACTCTTCCACACGTGAGAAAACGAGAGTTGTCTATATGTTAAATCTGTAGAGTTAGCAAGTGACCTTTTGTCTTTCATCGAAAAGCACTTGACCTGCAGCAGTGCGGCCTCACCAGTGAAGGAGCAAAGGCTTTCCTAAAGGCCCTTGAAACCAACAGAACTCTGCTCGTTCTGGATATAAGAAAAAATCTGCTTGTTGGTCTGTGGTCACTTTTTTTAAATTGATAAACACATAGCAAAACAAAAAATTTGTTCAGGTATTGACAGTTTTTTAAAACTTAATGTGTTTAACTTTCCTCATCATATACAGTGGGCCCTTGAACAACGTGGGCTTAGGGGTGTCGACCCCTACGCAGTTGAAGATCTGGGTATAAGTTTATAGTCAGTGGTTCCACATGTGTGGATTCAACCAACCTTGGATCATGTAGGACGATAGTACATATGTATTGAAAACTATGCGTGTGTCAGTGGACCCGTGAGGTTCAAACCCATGTTGTTCAAGCTTCAACTATACTTTTCTAGTGTTGCACTTCCCTTATGTTTTTAGCAGCTAAGGTACTAATTAAAGTGAATTATACTTGTCAATTTTTCTTATCTCTACTCTGAATAGAGGTGAACCTAGATACTAAGCCTGCTTCCACCAAGAGCATTCTTTCTTTCCTGTGCAACCTCTGAATTCTTGCCAGGAGTACTTTATTCATTTGTCAGATTCACAAGTAATTTTGTAATCATCTTCTGTGTGCCAGATACGGGTTTAGGGACTAGGGATAAAGCAGTGAACCAGACAGACAAAAGTCTTGCCCTCATGTAGCTTACATTCTAGTGAAGGAGATCAGATAGAAATGAGTAAATAGATAAGTCATATAATTTTAGAGAGTAGGAAGTGCAAAACTATCTTAATGTAAGGAGAGTGAGGGAGAGCAGGTAGGACTCCATTGGATAGATTTGTTAGGGGACAGCTTCACTGGAGAAGTGGCATTTGAACGGAGACCTGAATGAAGAGAGGAGCAAGCCATGGAAGATGTGGAGTAAGCACATTCCAGGACAAGGAGGCAATGAGTATGTAGGCATGTAGGTGGGTGGAGTATTTAAGGAAAAGCAAGGAGACCAATCTGGGCAGAGTACCGGGTGAAGAAGAGTGTGGTAGGACATGAGGTCAAGGAGCTAGGCAGGGGTCTGCTCTTGTAAAGTCTTGAAGGCCAGAGTAAAGATGTGGATTATTCTAAATGAGTAGAGGGGTTTGAACTGGAAAAAGGCATGATCCAAATCGTATCTGAATAAGGTGACCTGGTATAGAGAAGGGACTTGGGAGGATAAAGAAGAGGAACAGGGGGCTTTCCTGGTGGCGCAGTGGTTGAGAATCCGCCTGCCGATGCATGGGACACGGGTTCGTGCCCCGGTCCGGGAAGATCCCACGTGCCGCGGAACGGCTAGGCCTGTGAGCCATGGCCGCTGAGCCTGCGCGTCCTGAGCCTGTGCTCCGCAACGGGAGAGGCCACAACAGTGAGAGGCCCGTGTACCTCAAAAAAAAAAAAAAAAAAAAAAAAAAGAGGAACAGGGTGACCAGTTAGGAGACTATCCCAGTGCTCCAAATAAGAGATGTTTATGGCCTAGGTTAGGTTGGAAGTTTGCAGCAAGTGAAAAGTGGTTGAATTCAGGTTGTGTTTTGAGGGTGTAGCTATCAAGACCTGCAGATAGATGTGAGGTATGAAAGAAATAGTAACAAGGAGACAAGTCGTTGATGATTATGTGTGCAACTGGGTAGTATCACTTAGAAGAAGGGGGCTGATGGGAGGAGCAGCTTTTGAGGGAATATCAGGACTTGGTTTGTTATCTTGGATGCCCTGGTTTGATATCTTAGATGCTCTTTAGGTATCTAAGCGTCTGGACGGTGCTCAGACTGTACTTTGTATCCAAAGGTAGCCAAAGCCACTTTAGATGCAAAATGTTTCAAGTTGACCTTTGCTGCTGCCAAAATAGTAGCCACTGTGGGCAGTCTGCAAGATGGCATCTTAGGTTTCTGAGGAAGAAATTAGAATACACAAGGGGAAATAAGTGTATAATTATATAATGTAGATTTCATATTTAAATGTATGGGAAAAGCAATAATTAGTTGGCTTTTGGTTTTAAATGGAAATAGCCACTCACTGGAAAATAATTACTCTAATTTCAATTCATTTTACTTTAGATCATTCTGTGATGAAAACAGTTACCAAAAAAGTTCTCCAGATGGAAGGAGTGCCAAGTCAGAGGTATATAACATGTTTCAGTTCTTTCGGAAGAATTTCTCTTTAATGGCTTGGTTTTCTTTCTTTCTTAAAAGAAAATTATCAAGGTACTTTCTGCCATCTTAAAACTAAGATTTGAGTCAAATCAAATGGCTTTTCTGTTTTTGAAAATGTTGTGTGATGCTTTAATTTAGGTTCCCAGATATGCAGATTGAAAACCTTTTTAACTTTTTATTTTCTGTAACATATTATCGTTAGTCACAAATAGTCTTTTTTTTTTGGTGATAAGAATGAATAGCAGGAGCAGCATTTGTGAAACCAAATCTAATATGAAACTGTTTCTTGTGAGTAAATTTGAATTTTGAAACAGCAAAACAATAAGGTTTAATAAAAAGCAAAATAAATTTTTTATTTTTATGATCTGCCAATTTCCCAGAAAGAGTTTTGTGGTGACTTTAGTTATATACCAGATACATTAAAATCACCAGTGGACAGCACATCTTTTATTCAGGTGCCCTCTGAAAGTTTTAAAAATTTGTTGACTTCATATCACAGAACGGTCCACTTTAAAATGGTTAAAATTATAAATTTTCTGTTTTGTGTAGTCTACCACAATTTTTAAAAAATGTGTTGTTTGAAGATTTTTGAGTTTTATAAAGGTATTGTATTAGCATAAAAATGAAAAATTTAAAAGACCACCTCTAATCCCATTATCCTATCAAGCAATATTTACATTTTAATTTTCTTTTCCTGCTGTCTATAAACATAATTCCACATAGCTTCAATATAATTTGCCATTCTTTTCATACTAAATTTAAATTCTGTGATTCATAGTTATACTTTTTAACATTGCATTCACAAGGTTTCATTGAGTAGGTCAATTTCTTAAATTGGTGAAAAATTGGAAATAACCTCAAATAAACTATTGTAAACATCTTCATAAATACAGCTTTTTTTTTTTATACTTCAAGTTGTATGTTTTTGATTCTCTATTAACTTGCTTGGACAATAGTGTATTAAATAAGTTGTTAAGAGTGTTTATGAAGTCAAAAAAAAGCTTATGATCGTCTGCCAATTGTTATTTCAAGAGAGTGATATTTTAATAATCAAATAGTACATTCAAAGAAGTTAAGATTTGTGATATCACACTAATTAGATATTATTATTAAAAGTTTATATCCTATGTAAAGCATTCTTAAAATAGCTACATTGACTTTTGCTATGATATTAGAAATGGAAAGATATATAAATAAAACGTATATGTAAAACATATTAGGAATTCTGTAAAATTAGTACAGAATAATAGGGCATCATGGAATGAGAACAGTTAAACATTTTTTTTTTAGTTAGCATGATTAAACAAAGTGGAAATGTAACTGAAGTATACAAGCTCATTGAGCTCTTTTAAGAGTAATTTTATTTCTTGGGCTTTTTTTTGTATTTGCCTCAGTTATTTGGAGACATAGAGGTAAGCCAAATCAGTATCTGGGTATATACCTAGATCCAGGTGAGTATAGGAGTGAAATAATGGTTTGAATTGTGTCACATTTGTATTGTACTTATGTATGCCTAATAAAAGATGGGAACTTTTATTAGAAATTTTTTAATCTCCTAACAAGAAAAGTGTAATTTAAAAAAATTTTAATACAAATGTATTTGCATTAGTTTCTGAAAGTAAAGGAAGGGTATACACATACAAACCGTATTCATACAAACATTTTTTTGATGGCAATGAAGTTAAAAAACACAATAAAATAGCACAAAATGAACTGAGCTCCTATATATTTTTAAGAGGCATGTAAATCACACAGGATCGTGTGGTGATTATCAATAAGCTACACTCTATGAAATATTTGTCCTATATTACCACATACACTCCATTTTACCCTGCATCCTAATGCTGCTAAAATATAGTAGAAAGCAGCAGCATAGCACAGGGAGATCAGCTTGGTGCTTTGCGATGACCTAGAGGGGTGGGATAGGGAGGGTGGGAGGGAGGCTCAAGAGGGTGGGATATGGGGACATGTGTATGCATATATGGCTGATTGGCTTTGTTGTGTAACAGAAACTAACACAGAATTGTGAAGCAATTATACTCCAATCAAGATCTATTAAAATAAATAAATAAAATAAAATATAGTAGCTTTGAAGGATAAATATAACCATTTTAACCTATGATGTTTGTTTTCAGTAAATTCAAATTAAATATTTAAATGTGAATTTTAATATATGGCTTGTTCTAAGTAAAATATTAACACGTAGGTCTAGTTTTTGCAACCAAATGTTTCCTATAAAGATACTTGCCTCTTTACTACTGAAATATAGGGTAAGTCTCCACATTTCACTCTTTCATCCAGTGGGTTTCATTTGGTTTTTTTGTGTTTTCTATATGAAATCAAAGGAGCAGTGAAGGTTGACAGGCTTTTAGGAAGGTAAAATTGACTCACCTACCCCCCAGCAACTTGCAGCCTTATAACTTGTATTGTTTTTACATAGAAAAATTCATCTTAAATTTAACTTTTGGTCTACTTCTGAAGATTCTGTTTGGCAGAAGTCATGGGTATATCTGTGTTTCTGTGTCCTTGAGATTCAGAAATGCCAAAGGTGTTCTACGATTCAGGAAACTTGAGTGTTTCTGCATGATACATAAAATGTATCATACTTTGGGATCTTTTTTTAAACTTTATTTTTGCATTTCTGCACATGTCAATACTTTTGTTTTAGTTAAAATAACTTGTTACTGTAGAGAACTTATATTTTTTTAAAATGCTGGCTTAGGGCTTCCCTGGTGGCGCAGTGGTTGAGAGTCCGCCTGCTGATGCAGGGGACACGGGTTCGTGCCCTGGTCTGGGAAGATCCCACATGCCGCGGAGCGGCTGGGCCCATGAGCCATGGCCGCTGAGCCTGCGCGTCCGGAGCCTGTGCTCCGCAACGGGAGAGGCCACAACAGTGAGAAGCCCGCGTACCGCAAAAAAAAAAAAAAAAAAAAAAAAAAATGCTGGCTTATGTAAAACCTTTGTACAAAACCGATCCTCTTTTTAAATGGGCTTGGCATCATTGTCAAGTGCCTTTTTGATTCCTTTCGACGTGTGCACGTGTGACAGTTGCTCTGTAGACCTTTGGTGCATCTTGATTCCTTGTTTTCATGCTTTGTCAAACGTAGTCTTGGCCGCAAAGAAGCCTGTAAGTAATGGAAGGAAACACTCTGCTGGTAAAGAATGCTACCCTCCTGAAGCGCTACCACCTGGAGTGTCTGGTTTCCGGCCATTGTGTCCTGCAGAAAGTGCAAAAAGCAACAGGTAACCTGTTTGCATTCCCTGTCTTTTTCAGTCATTTAGAGTTCTTTATTTTGGAACTTGTATTATGTGGGTGGTCTCTGGTGCTTTGTGTAGAGGAAAAAAGGTAACTCACACATGGCTTGGCTTCTGCCTAATGAGCCCTCTAAGGAAGAAAAATTAAAAGTAATTGGGAGTTTCAAGTTGTTTCTCAAGTGTCACAACAGAGGTAACTCCGTGGGAGTCTTGAGGAGACTAAAATGATCACCAATTGTGCATGTGAGAAAAGTTTGATTAAAGGCAGGTGTAGTTGAGCGAAGCCCTACAGCACAGAAGTAGGAATTTGGATACGTACGAATGGGAAAAAAGACATTTTAGGCATGGGAAATAGTTTAATGCAGAATGGATGAAAAATATGCATTAGACCTAAATCAACTGGCTTATTAACTCAGTAAATCAGATTTAGTGAGTCAAACTAGCATTACCTGATTTCTTATCCAGGGGATAGCTGTTCATAGTAATTTTTGTCCCAGAACAGTAAATAAAATGGTTGAATTATAGCTTTAGGCTTGCTAAGTGAAATAGATGGCTCTAGATGATCTTCAGGTGACTTACTTGGTAGTAATCAGGAAATTGGGGATTAACAATTGCTTAAGAAAACAAAGAGAATTGATTTTAAATAGTACTTGAAGTAGTTCCTGTGTAAAATATCTGTTCAGTTGCTCATGTTAAATGGATGTTTCTAATCCCCACTGGACAACCAACTACTTTTTTGCAAATGGTAATGTGAATTGCTGTTGCATAAACTATAGTGTTGAATCCCCAGTGTTTGCACTTGAGTTTCACAGCTCTGTGGTTTCCTGTCTTCTTCCTGAGACACTTAATCGCAGGTCCATCCTCGTCACACAGGGGGGTAAATTAGAGAACGATTAATATCACCATTTAAAGAAGAGAGACTGAAATCTCAACCATCCTGAACATAGGAGCTGAAGGGGCCTCTCAGCAGTTCAGAGAGTTATTAGCAAGCCAGTAGGCTGAATTCTGTTGTGTTTTCTCCGTAGCAGAGCCCTCCAGGTCCTTGTTTTGAGCTTATTTATTTTTATACACAATTCTGTATGGATACTGTTCATACTACTAAATAGTTGTATTAACTGGGTTTAACTGGTGATGTATTTACATGAAGATCTAACTTCGTTTTGTTGCTATCTTTTTAGGGGCTTTCCATTCATCAAAGCTCGTGATGTATGTAATCAGTTGGTGGTGTGTAGCTATCATATTTATGATATATAGGGCTTGAATTGGGAAAGGTGGATGGTCATTCTTCTTGCTTTTTATTTTTTATTTATTTATTTATTTTTTAATTTTATTTTTTTATTTATTTTTATTTTATTTTATTTTATTTTATTTTTTTGCTTTATAACAAATTTAATCAGTTATACATATACATATGTTTCCATATCCCCTCCCTTTTGCGTCTGCCTCCCACCCTCCCTATCCCACCCCTCCAGGCAGTCACAAAGTATCGAGCTGATCTCCCTGTGCTATGCGGCTGCTTCCCACTAGCTATCTACCTCACGTTTGGTAGTGTATATATGTCCATGCCGCTCTTTCACTTTGTCACAGCTTACCCTTCCCCCTCCCCATATCCTCAAGTCCATTCTCTAGTAGGTCTGTGTCTTTATTCCTGTCTTACCTCTATGTTCTTCATGACATTTTTTTTTCTTAAATTCCATATATATGTGTTAGCATACAGTATTTGTCTTTCTCTTTCTGACTTACTTCACTCTGTATGACAGACTCTAGGTCTATCCACCTCATTACAAATAGCTCAATTTCATTTCTTTTTATGGCTGAGTAATATTCCATTGTATATATGTGCCACATCTTCTTTATCCATTCATCCGATGATGGGCACTTAGGTTGTTTCCATCTCCGGGCTATTGTAAATAGGGCTGCAATGAACATTTTGGTACATGTCTCTTTTTGAATTATGGTTTTCTCAGGGTATATGCCCAGTAGTGGGATTGCTGGGTCATATGGTAGTTCTATTTGTAGTTTTTTAAGGAACCTCCATACCGTTCTCCATAGCGGCTGTACCAATTCACATTCCCACCAGCAGTGCAAGAGTGTTCCCTTTTTTCCACACCCTCTCCAGCATTTATTGTTTCTAGATTTTTTGATGATGGCCATTCTGACTGGTGTGAGATGATATCTCATGGTAGTTTTGATTTGCATTTCTCTAATGAGTAAAGATGTTGAGCATCCTTTCATGTGTTTGTTGGCAGTCTGTATATCTTCTGTGGAGAAATGTCTATTTAGGTCTTCTGCCCATTTTTGGATTGGGTTGTTTGTTTTTTTGTTATTGAGCTGCATGAGCTGCTTATAAATTTTGGAGATTAATCCTTTGTCAGTTGCTTCATTTGCAAATATTTTCTCCCATTCTGAGGGTTGTCTTTTGGTCTTGTTTATGGTTTCCTTTGCTGTGCAAAAGCTTTTAAGTTTCATTAGGTCCCATGTGTTTATTTTTGTCTTTATTTCCATTTCTCTAGGAGGTGGGTCCAAAAGGATCTTGCTGTGATTTATGTCATAGAGTGTACTGCCTATGTTTTCCTCTAAGAGTTTGATAGTGTCTGGCCTTACATTTAGGTCTTTAATCCATTTTGAGCTTATTTTTGTGTATGGTGTTAGGGAGTGATCTAATCTCATACTTTTACATGTCCCTATCCAGTTTTCCCAGCACCACTTATTGAAGAGACTGTCCTTTCTCCACTGTACATTCCTGCCTCCTTTATCAAAGATAAGGTGACCATATGTCCGTGGGTTTAACTCTGGGCTTTCTATCCTGTTCCATTGATCTATCTTTCTGTTTTTGTGCCAGTACCATACTGTCTTGATTACTGTAGCTTTGTAGTATAGTCTGAAGTCAGGGAGCCTGATTCCTCCAGCTCCATTTTTCGTTCTCAAGATTGCTTTGGCTATTCGGGGTCTTTTGTGTTTCCATACAAATTGTGAAAGTTTTTGTTCTAGTTCTGTGAAAAATGCCAGTGGTAGTTTGATAGGGATTGCATTGAATCTGTAGATTGCTTTGGGTAGTAGAGTCATTTTCACAATGTTGATTCTTCCAATCCAAGAACATGGTACATCTCTCCATCTATTTGTATCATCTGTAATTTCTTTCATCAGTGTCTTATAATTTTCTGCATACAGGTCTTTTGTCTCCTTAGGTAGGTTTATTCCTAGATATTTTATTCTTTTTGTTGCAATGGTAAATGGGAGTGTTTCCTTGATTTCACTTTCAGATTTTTCATCATCAGTATATAGGAATGCCAGAGATTTCTGTGCATTAATTTTGTATCCTGCAACTTTACCAAATTCATTGATTAACTCTAGTAGTTTTCTGGTAGCATCTTTAGGATTCTCTATGTATAGTATCATGTCATCTGCAAACAGTGACAGCTTTACTTCTTCTTTTCCAATTTGGATTCCTTTTATTTCCTTTTCTTCTCTGATTGCTGTGGCTAAAACTTCCAAAACTAGGTTGAATAAGAGTGGTGAAAGTGGGCAACCTTGTCTTGTTCCTGATCTTAGTGGAAATGGTTTCAGTTTTTCACCATTGAGGACGATGCTGGCTGTGGGTTTGTCATATATGGCCTTTATTATGTTGAGGAAAGTTCCCTCTATGCCTACTTTCTGCAGGGTTTTTATCATAAATGGGTGTTGAATTTTGTCGAAAGCTTTCTCTGCATCTATTGAGATGATCATATGGTTTTTCTCCTTCAATTTGTTAATATGGTGTATCACGTTGATTGATTTGCGTATATTGAAGAATCCTTGCATTCCTGGAATAAACCCCACTTGATCATGGTGTATGATCCTTTTAATGTGCTGTTGGATTCTGTTTGCTAGTATTTTGTTGAGGATTTTTGCATCTATGTTCATCAGTGATATTGGCCTGTAGTTTTCTTTCTTTGTGACATCCTTGTCTGGTTTTGGTATCAAGGTGATGGTGGCCTCGTAGAATGAATTTGGGAGTGTTCCTCCCTCTGCTATATTTTGGAAGAGTTTCAGAAGGATGGGTGTTAGCTCTTCTCTAAATGCTTGATAGAATTCGCCTGTGAAGCCATCTGGTCCTGGGCTTTTGTTTGTTGGAAGATTTTTTATCACAGTTTCAATTTCAGTGCTTGTGATTGGTCTGTTCATACTTTCTATTTCTTCCTGGTTCAGTCTCGGCAGGTTGTGCATTTCTAAGAATTTGTCCATTTCTTCCAGGTTGTCCATTTTATTGGCATAGAGTTGCTTATAGTAATCTCTTATGATCTTTTGTATTTCTGCAGTGTCAGTTGTTACTTCTCCTTTTTCATTTCTAATTCTATTGATTTGAGTCTTCTCCCTTTTTTTCTTGATGAGTCTGGCTAATGGTTTATCAATTTTGTTTATCTTCTCAAAGAACCAGCTTTTAGTTTTATTGATCTTTGCTATCGTTTCCTTCATTTCTTTTTCATTTATTTCTGATCTGATTTTTATGATTTCTTTCCTTCTGCTAACTTTGGGATGTTTTTGTTCTTCTTTCTCTAATTGCTTTAGGTGCAAGGTTAGGTTGTTTATTCGAGATGTTTCCTGTTTCTTAAGGTGGGATTGTATTGCTATAAACTTCCCTCTTAGAACTGCTTTTGCTGCATCTCATAGGTTTTGGGTCGTCGTGTCTCCATTGTCATTTGTTTCTAGGTATTTTTTAATTTCCTCTTTGATTTCTTCAGTGATCACTTCGTTATTAAGTAGTGTATTGTTTAGCCTCCATGTGTTTGTATTTTTTACAGCTCTTTTCCTGTAATTGATATCTAGTCTCATAGCATCGTGGTCGGAAAAGATACTTGATACAATTTCAATTTTCTTAAATTTACCAAGGCTTGATTTGTGACCCAAGATATGATCTATCCTGGAGAATGTTCCATGAGCACTTGAGAAAAATGTGTATTCTGTTGTTTTTGGATGGAATGTCCTATAAATATCAATTAAGTCCATCTTATTTAATGTATCATTTAAAGCTTGTGTTTCCTTATTTATTTTCATTTTGGATGATCTGTCCATTGGTGAAAGTGGGGTGTTAAAGTCCCCTACTATGAGTGTGTTACTGTCGATTTCTCCTTTTATGGCTGTTAGTATTTGCCTTATGTATTGAGGTGCTCCTATGTTGGGTGCATAAATATTTACAATTGTTATATCTTCTTCTTGGATCGATCCCTTGATCATTATGTAGTGTCCTTCTTTGTCTCTTCTAGTAGTCTTTATTTTAAAGTCTATTTTGTCTGATATGAGAATTGCTACTCCAGCTTCTTCTTGCTTTTTAAATTGACAGAGCCTTACATGAAGCATTTCCCTCTCTGAAATAAATCCATGTAAAACATTTTTGGTCGCTCTCCCAATGCAACTGTGTAGTTGTGTGGATTTGGCACACAACGGGCAGCCTTGTGGCTATGTCTGTAAACAAGGAAGCCTGTTTTCCAGTCCGCAAATCAGCTGTTACCCAGTGAAACGAACTTGACTGCCATTTCTGACCCCTCACATGGAGCTGTCATACTCAAGAATATTCGCATGTTTTCAAGAAACGTTGTTTGCGGGCTATATGTACAAATTCCTGATCTGAAAGCCAATATAAAGCAACATCTCCCAAACCTCTGCTCTCTCACCAAGGCCACACACATTCCCTCACTTATGGCCTCGTGGCAAGTGAATACTGTCAGTATCAGATTCTCCTTCCCAGTGGTCTTGGGAGACTGCCTAGTTGCTCTGTGAAAGGCACCACTGCTGAGGTTGAGAGAAGAGCATCTTGGGTGTCAGTCCTGGCCTTGCGTTCCCGGAGAGAGGGGTGTGCACCTCGTTCTCCTGTTAGGGTTTTCCTATGCTGCAGGGTTTGCTGCTTGTTGTCAACATGATGTCCTAGTGACTTGTCTTCTGCGTGGTTATATAATCCCAGCACAGTTCTTTATGATGTGTAGACTTTTATGGGGTTGTGGCCAGGTC